>NW_009930563.1:0-40636 GCF_000696875.1 Nestor notabilis
CCGCCTGGCATGTAGGTTTTTATTCTGAAACTAGTTAGCTAAACTTTCGCGATAAGGAAGTGAAATCTCAGAAAGGTCCTGACAGCTCTATTAATCATATAAAAGCCACTGATTTTTGTTATGCTTCTTCACAGAGAATTTTATGCATCAAAATTGCTTGTTTTAATCCGAACAGTCTTTACAGAGGGAAAAACAGTACTCTCAGAACAACAGCCTTGAGAATGAGATGGAGCTGTGCTGATGGCCGGGAGCAGCCAGGCCACTAATCAAGGAAAGCAGCAGCAAGTGAGCAGACTGTTCTGAGGTAATTTACCACACCACAGGCATTGTAATGGGCTCTTCGGTGGAAAGTGGATGAGCTGCTAAACAGGCACACTACTGAAAATGCAAAACTGGTTCTCAAGTCAAGAAGGCATTGTCATGTAAGTAAAAACCTGCTTCTTATCCCTGTACAGATTTCAAAATGGATGAAAGACAAAAAAGCAAAGGGAAAGGAAAGAATGTGGTGCAGTGTTTTCTTTGATCTATATCTTAAAGGGAGAACTGACTGACACAAGGCCTGCAGCCTGTTCCCAGGTTGCCAAAAAGATGTTTGCAGGAATGAAGTGCAGCTGTCATGTTGTCTTCTGTCACCTCATGATCCTCCTTCATTTCTCACCAGATAAATACGTCTTATATAGCAGACAGCAGACAGCCTGCAGAAACCATCCACCACATTATGGACAAAGTGGCCCACTCGGAGATGCTTACTGAATTTAGCATTATGGGAAGACCATGGAACTTTGCTCAAGCTATGTTAAAATTGTGTTGATGTTGTTAGGAATCTGTTGTGGTTCAAGCCCAGCCGGTAACTCAGAACCACACAGCCCCTCGCTCATTCCCCTCTGTTCTTCCTCCCTCCACTCCCTGAGGGATGGGGAGGGGAACTGGAGGAATGTCACTCCCACAGGTTGAGGTAACAGCAGTCCAGTAACTAAGGTATAATACAAACCACTGCTGCTACCAATAATAATGATAAGAGGAATAACAAGGGGAGAGGACACAACCGCTCATCACCCGCCGACCGATATCCAGCCCGACCCGAGCAGCGATCTGGGCCTTCCAGGTAACTCCCCCCGGTTTCTATACTGGGCATGACGTGCTGTGGTATGGAATAGCCCTTTGGCCAGTTTGGGTCAGGTGTCCTGCCTCTGCTTCCTCCCGGCTTCCCCTCCTCCCTGGCAGAGCATGAGACTGAGACAGTCCTTGGTCGGAGTAAACATTACTGAGCAACAACTAAAAACATCGGTGTTATCAGCGTTGTTCTCAGGCTGAAAGTCAAAAAGACAGCACTGCACCAGTTACTAAGAAGGAGAAAAATGACTGCTGGAGCTGAATCCAGGACACAACCCTATGTATTTAAGTGGATCTTTTTGCTAGTGTCCCAGGAACCGTGAAGTTAGTAGCAGACAATAATAGGTTGTGACTGATTTCCAGGTTTTCCCAAATTATACTATAAATGCAAAAGCTTTCCTCAGTTTTGGTGACTGTTTTGACCAGCCTATGAACTTTCCTCATTGTAGTGTCTAGAAGCTGAGAATGCCTTCCACATAAATGGCTCTAGAAAACAGAGTGTGCAAGTAATCCTCTGATTTACACAATAGTTTACTCAGGACTTCAGTGAACTCAGTATCTGAGGATTTTACTTTTTTTTCTTTCCATAAAGAAATTCAGTATCTTCTATAGAGAAATCCATACAAAAAGTATCCTTTTTGTAGAATGCCTATGTACTAAATGCAAATAACTAAGTCATGACTTATATTACTAAAGAATTCTGTCAGAGAAAGTCTTCCAGGCATGTTATAGTTGAGGCAGCACTTCAGTATTGTTCTGTTATACAGAGTATAATACAAAGCAGAAGAGAACCCCTGAGTTGTTACAGTGAGCAAAGAAAGGTGAGAAAGGATACAGAGGTGAAATGGAGTTCGGGGTATGCTCACACTGTAGGTTGGGGTCAGGGTCAAGAAGAGAATTCAGAGATTTTGTTTTCCAGATTTGTTGTCTTTGGTACAGACTATGTTACCTCTTTAATCAAAGACCACTTTCCCCTTAGCTCTGCTTGTTGCTCTTCTCTTCTGTGCTTGAATTTTCCTCCTTTGCTGTATACCAGAGAAATACATCCAAAACCAAAATAATATCTTCAGGCAACTGCTATAAGTATTAGATATTTGTCTGGGTAAAAAATGGCCTTTTTGGGTAGGTAGTTTATATATGAACAACCATGTAGGCTATAATATGAAAAAGATATTTATCAAAGTCTTGCAGACTTTGATATAAATCTGTATTTATCTGATACTATCCTCTGATTTAAGCAGCAACATGTTATGGACTAGTGATTGAACTAGTGGAGGCGAAGGTTGTAAAAACTGCAGATTTTTGAAATGTGAGAAAACTTTTTCAGCTAAACTTGATTAACTGACTAGTGTAATTGCTCTAGTGAAATCTAATCTTTAATAGCATTTGTGCACAGACATGCAAAGTACAAAATGTAAATGACATGGCACAGTAGAAAGCAGAATGGAATGAACTGGGTCAAAGCCACGCGTGTAGTGGTGGTTGTTGTGTGAACCTGGTCCCATTGACTCCTTCTAATTTTCTTCCTGAATCAGAAGAGTTAAGTGTCATAACAGTCTATCTTAGGAATGGGTTAAGTCTGTAACAACTTAAGACTGAATACTAGGTGCATCATAAATGATGTGTTACACTTTAGGCACAAGTTACAAGACTGAGGCAGAATTGTTGGGTGGGATGTTGTTGCAACATGAGTTACACAAGCAGCCAGGCTACAAGTTTATAATGGTCCCCCAAACTTAGGATCACAGAATAGTTTAGTTTGGAAAAGACCTTGAGTCCATCCATTAACCTGGTATGCCAAGTCCACCACTAAACCATGTGCCACATCTACATGTCTTTTAAATCCCTCCAGGGATAGTGACTAGAGCACTTCCATGGACAGCCTGTTCCAATGCTGACAATTCTTTCAGTGAAGAAATTTTTCCTAATATCCGAACTAAACCTCCCCTGCTGGGAGACATTTGTTAAAGTTGACAGTGTACATACACAAGGAGAGCATTATGCTGAATTCATTTAAAGGACTTTTTCTGCATTGGTGTGGAGAATCTGTATTGGCAACTTGATTTTATGCTTGAGAAACGAGCTTTGGATTAGATGAGGGAAAGATGAGCTGGCAAGATCTGCAGAGGTGAGAAGGATCAGTGCAACAGGGAAAAGCAGGCTGACTTCTGGCATAGGGCTCTGAAATAGCGGGGCAGGGAATGGAGAATTCAACATTTCTGTCAGTTTTTATATTTTAGGTTACATTTTAATTGAAATTCTGCTTTGTGGTTGTGCTAGGTTTGGGATGGCTTGTCTTCCAGGATACTGTGATACAAAATTCTTATTCACGAGTAAAACATTTGGGGGGTTCCTGGCGTCAACCTAAAAATGTTTAAAAGAAACTTTGCCATTACCTTCCACGATCTTGTGCAGGTGAAGCATTTTATACAGTTCATTGATTGGAAGGAGTCTCCATTTTTGCTAACTCAGCTACTTTCGTTATTTAAATATAAGTCACAAACTGCTGGGAAATGAAACACTGTTGTTTGTATGTTATAGTTTCTTGCCTTTGAGTATAATTGCAATTATGTTCTGTGGTTACAAGTACTCTGAATGTATTATAAGAAGGCAGGCGGGAAGGGGAAACCTGCTGCATTGCAGAGCAGAGCCTATTCCCAATTCCTAATATAATTTACTGACAATGAATTCCGCAAATTATTCATAAAACAGCAGTGGGCCTCATTTAACAACATGACAGGCTGCATGTAATTGGAACTATTTTAAAGTGGTTTTCCCCCCTATAGATCAGTTGTTCCTGCTATAAATGTTGCTAAAACAGCACATACAAGTTTTCACTGTAAAGTGCAGTGCAGCCATTTGAGGTATCTGGCTCTTAGTCTGGGAGTACCTGGTGAATGCTCTAGGTGATTCAGTCTCCAGTGGCCTGCTCTGGGTATGGCTTATCTATTTCTTCTCAGGAGTTAGCAAACATGTATCACTTTGTAGAGAGAGACCTGGAGTCATGCCCCACCGAAGTTTAATCTAAAGACTGGACAGAACCATCGTAGGTCCCATTTAATCCAAAAGAGTGTAAATAATAACGAACTTTTATGTATTCATCCCAGGATGATAGGAATTGTAATTTCACCAATCAGCCCATTTCTCTGACATGCAAAGTAGAAAGATGTCTTTCTGGCTTGTGCTTATAAAAGTCTCTCTGCTATTACTTCAATTACAACGATTTGGGTTTTACATGAAATCTCAATTTTGTGGCAGTTTTCCAAGGTATTGGAATCCAGTGCCACTGAGATGTTAGTCATGTAGCCAGATTTGTCTGAAGTAACTGGTAAATATCAGTTGCCTTTCTGAAGGCAACTGCTTAATTGGGTCTGCTTTCAGCTACTTGCTAAAGTAATGAGATCCGAAATCCTGGGGTTTATTTTGAAGACTCTAACTCTCCTGATAAGTACTATCAGAGTCCTGGAGTTAGGCAGTGCTGATGGAGACTGAGGAAAGAAATGACAGGAAAGAGCTGCTACTTCATGACCTTTCTATTGCAGAGTTTGAGTGTGGAATGCTAAAAAAACACCAAACCATCCTCCCCCCACCCCCAACCAACAAACAAAAAAACCCTCACCCTAAAATCCATAAAAAACATCATTAAAAAACCCACCCCTATCTAATATTCTTATTCATAATGTTTAAAAGCTTAATTCAAAATTCACTCAAGTTGAGGGGGATCTTTCCATTAACTTCAGTGGGGTGTAGATCAAGCTGTGAATGTTTAACGAATGGCTGTTATGTTCCATTTAGATAATTATCTCTTTTCTTCTCCCTTTTCAGATTGTTCAAGTTTGCTTTGCCCACAGCATTATTTTGCATGTCATTTGCCTCTCTCTACTCTTTCTATGCCAGTGGCCTAACTATAAATGAGACTTAGATTAGCTATATAATTGTTTTCTGAGTTATATGATGAATATTAATTTATGATTACAAATCACAAAGCCAGGATATGTGCATTTAAGTCAGACAATGCTGTACAGAGGAGGCCAGTCCAGTATAGGAGAAATTTTAGCTTAAAAGGGTGGGACATTGTTATTCTTTTATGCCTAGTTCTGTATTTCCCTTCTCAATCCCCACCTTGTCTAGCCTTTGCAAATGCTAACTACTCAATGACATTATTTTTCAAGAGATGGGTATTAAGACTGGTGTGTCAGATGCAAGGAGGATATCTAATCATGAACAGAGTAGATTCCAAGAGCCAAATTCTCAGGTGAGCTTAAACCGAGAGTTAATGGTATTAACTTCTGTAGGCTGTGGTGATTTATCTCCTGTGGTGACCAGGTCTAGGCAGTCTTCAAAATAGAAAGGACAATTTATAAAAAGGGAGGACTGCCAAATGACAGGTCCCTCATGACTTCATTTGTTTCACAATTTGTTCACAAATGCACTGTTCCATTGTACATTTAAAATAATATCTGGATCATACAGTACTGTAAAGCATAAACCATATGATTGAAAAATTTAAAATTCAGTTTGTGACACAGTTTTCTCATAAATTAATCACATCTGATGAAAGGGGAAGAAAACCCAAGAACTTCCATGAGCAGTGCAAGTGTTTTCACTTCATGAATTCCTTAGAGTAAAGCCTGGAGGCTGAAGAAATCCATACTGGATGGGATCTCAACAGGTGCTTCTGAAGCACATTTGGAACCTTAGGAGGTTCCTGGGGACTAACAAATTAGTACAAAAAGAGGTCTATGAGAGTTGGATTCTGTCCTGCACATCAGTTCAGCACTCCATCCTCCTAGTCATGGCACTTAAGCACATGTGCTGATAGGCTGTTGATGTGCATATGTGTAAGTAAGCACTTTGATGAAATGGTGCAGATGGGAGGAGAGGGAGTGGAAGATAAGAAATTTCAGCACAGGTAGAAAGAGGGAAGCAGATGAACATAAATATATATGGTTGTTTGGAGAGGGAGAGGCAATGAGAAAGGGGTTGTGCTGTATAAGGAAGATAGGTTGATTGGAAAACAACTAGAAGAAATTCCAAGGAGGGAGAAGCTTTAACCAGGCAGTTCTTTTCCAGAACGCAGGAATCTTTATGACAAGGTCAGGGAGCTCTCCTGAAGTAATTTCTCACAAATGATAATTTCCACTGGAATAAGAAAAACTTACTTTCTCTCAAGCTGAGATGTCTAATTTTAGGACTGGTGAGAATTTTAAGAGAAATTTTCATGAAGATAAAGTGTGTCCTCATGACAGATGGGTACCCTGAATATCAGGCATAGATTGACCACTGTTTCTAGCCTAATGAACATTTAAAACAGAACAGCTTAACAAGAGAAGCTAAGGCTGTAGGTTAGGCAAGGACATTTGCATGAGATTCCTGCTTATTTTTGAGTAGGAATGTCTGGTATCTTTTCCCCTTATTGTGACAAAAAAAAAATCTACTCTGGGCCATAAGAGATACTTACACAAAAGTACAATAACATTTATCTCCACTTTTGCAGAGAACCCCCCTTCTATAGGAAAAAAAATAAAGGCATCAAAACAAATTCATGAGTAAATTTTCTCCCTGCCCATTTATATGCACAGCTAGCTCCTCACTGAATACTCCATCAACAAATGTGCAGTAGCACAACTGCTTGGTAAAGGAATGCCTTATAAAAGAATCCACATTTGTTTTCCTTCACAGCCCTGGCATTGGGTCATGTGCAGTATTTAGCTGTTGTCTTTTTCAACGGAAGCCTTTGAAAGGGAAACTGCACAGTAAATGCTAACAAAGAGCTATCTGACAATGCCCCATATTGGTAAGGAAATCCAGCTGATTTCTGTAAACAGGTATTTTTCTTTCTAGAAGTCTATTAGCATCAGGCTTTGTTACTATATATAGTAACATTGCTGCAGGAATCTAAACGGCCTTTAAAGAGGGATTTTAACCCTCTTTTCATCTCGCCTATGTTGCACGAGTGTGGAAGGCAAAGAGACAAGGTAAGCATTCCCCTCCTGTGCTCATGAAGCAGCTCCAGCTGGCACTGTAGAAGAGCAGAACCAGGGCTCCAATCCTGCGCCTTTTGTGCAACCACTTCCAGTCCAGACAGATCCGGTCCTTCTGCAGGCTGTACAGTGTGACCCTGCAGAGGATGTTCTCAAGGTGAGAACTTTGAGAACTACTCAAGGACTAAACCACAGGAGTAGTAATGTGAATGGGAATTCTGCTGCTGTTGGTATTAAATAATGTTAATACTTTTACCCTGGCATTTGCTGATAGGTAAAACTTCTGCTCAGAGATACATACACATCAAACTCTTTCAGCATAATCTTGCTAATAGAGCATTGAGATATCTCCCTGGCCCTGCCTGTCATCAATAAGGTACCTTAAATAACTCATCTCTGTTACACAGCTTCCTTACATCTAAAATAAGATTAATACACCCGTTTCCTCTGTGAAAGAGTAGCTAAGAGCTACCAGTAACAAGCACTATGTGAGAGTTACAGGTTTCTGTTACCGTTGAGGGAGGAAATGGCAGTTGCAGGAGTGCATCCAGGTAGCCTGGGGTACAAAGTTCTCCTGGTGAAGCAGGCCACTGGCCAATTGCATCGTGGGATGAAGATGAGATAGCCAGAGGACCTCTCCAAGCCTTCCTTTCAATGGGAGGAAGTGTCTTTATTTCTTCAGTCCTTGGACAGAGGCATGTTTTCTAGCCTGTGACCCCCTAACATACAGCTTCACTCTAAACTGCAAGGACAGACAATAAGTTATTCTGTTAAGAATGAGCCCTGTGAAGTATTAGCATGATCAAAGCCCCCTCCTTGCCGTTAAAGGTGCTGATGCTTCAGCAAGACTGACAATGTTCTCTTGTATTTGTGTGCTCAAAGAGAAGGAGAGAACAAGACCCTACAAAGTGCTGGAGGGAGAGTGGCAACATAAGGTATCTGGCTTTGAGAACATGTAGCTCCCATGGACAATACAGATAAACATCTTAGAAAGGTTTCAACTGTCTGTTTCCACCAATCTGTGGCCAGTAAAGCACAGAAATGTGCCTTATTTACAGTCCAATGCCTGTAAACACGTTGTTAATGCTAAATTACAGTTGTGAGTATATGTTTTGTGGAAGAAGCTGATGAGTTTAAAGTGTGCAGACACACAGGTCTGCTGGGAGGTGGTAGAAGAGCTCAGTGACAGATGATAAATCTCTGCCATTTCGCTTGCAATAATGGCTGAGATTCTTTTCATACCACATATTTCCTAAAGACATAATTTATTATGTAGAATTTCTAGGACAAAATCAAGGCCCACAAAGAGAAAGGAAGTTTAGTATTTCTTTCACGTAGGCTTTTTAATTTCTTTTCTTTAACTTCTTTCATTGGAACTCAAGACTTTCCTCTTTGGGAGTATAGGCAGGCACTTAACACCATATCAATGTCATATTTCTACAGTTTAATATGACCAGGCTCAAGAATCCCTGTCAGGTAAGAGTCTTCTTGGGCTTAATTAGTGTGAAGTGTAGAACTCAAAGTTGAGATGGATACTCAGATTGAAAGCCCTGGATGACCTTAAGATACTCTCTCTAGCAGTTCTGGTTCCTTAGCATCCATCACAGATGCTCTCTTTTCCTTTTGTTTTCCCTGATTTTCTTGAGGAAAGAAATAGTCCTCTGAGATGAGCATAGTACTTCTCATTCTAAAACCCAAGCTTAGTCTCCTTCTGTACATCGTACAACACCAGAGCATAACACAACAGTGAAGTTAGTGTCCTGTTGTAACATTAATAAAATATTCAGTGTAGTAGGTTGTCCTTGCCTGTCTGAAGCAGAACAGGAGAGACAAGATGGTAAAAAGAGCTTTACTTGTCTAGTGTGCCCAGTTCAAACCTTCATGTGGCAGGCCACAGTTCCCTATGGTGGGCAACTCCAGAGCTCCTTAAGACTGGAAGAGGAGCTACAATGCTGCAGCGGAACAATGTGGGTACCCAGAACTGTGATGGGCATGTTTCCTTCCCTTAGTTGCTGCTGCTGTGCCTGCTCGGTTCTGCACTCACAGGTAACAAATCACTTAGAGTAAGGAAAAGACAGAATAGTAGCTCTCTTTTCTGCATTCACCTGGAGAATTTATTGGGCACTGAAAGGCATTTTGGCACCAGTGCTTGAGACGTGACGTTAGAAATGACATTTCCCTGGGCATGTGGAGGGACATATCTCTACTCAGGCTATGGCTAAGGGTAACCAGGAGATAAGTCAGCCAGAAACTGGTCCAAATCGCTGCTTTGCGATATTCATTGCAGCTTCTTTCTCAGTTTTATCTCACTCCAATGTAGATTGTAAGCCATATAGTGTGGAAAGAGAGAAAAATACATAAGGCTGGTTGTCACAATGCACACAGACACATAGGACAGTGTAACCAATCTTGAAAAGCAGTTTTTCTTTCTCAAAGTTCTGTGAATTTTCTAGACGAATTACTTCTGCTAAGTTTTTGGGGAATTTTTGTTTGTTTTGCCTTTGTTTTTCAAAGGGAACTATGTAACTCCTGTAGCTTACCATTGCTACCAATGCATTCCCACATGAAAAATAAATAAATTAAACAAATTCCAGGTATTTTATCTTACAGCTTTGACTTTTCAATTCTGAATCAACCTATGGCAACAGGGATTCATAACTAGTGTGCTCTTATATATGGCCTCAGTCCAGCAAAGCACTTAAGCACATGCTTAATTTTAATTCTGAACTAAATGGGGCAGTGAATCACATGCTCCAGTCTCAAATGAGGTTAAAATTAAAATTAACCATGTGTCTCTGCTTTCTGGATGAGAGCTGTGTACACTGTTTCCTCTTGCCAGTATTTCCATTACAGAGAAATATTCTTCTTACTTTTTACCATTTATTTCTTCATTGTTCTTGAATAGTTTTCTTTGCTTCTTCATCAGATGGATCTTCTGTGAAAACCCATTATATCAACTTGTCATATGTAAACTGGTAAAAAGATAGAATCCCAAGGAATTTTTCTCTTTTGTCTTTTTGAGACTCTTTTACCTTATTCCCCATCACAGATATATTAGAATTAAAAGGCAATTTGAAACAGCTACTGCTTCCTCTTTTGATCAAATAATATTAAAATCATATTTACCATATTGAAAATACCCCAGAGACTGGAAGGTTTTGTGCTGATTTGCAGTCATCTGATTAGAAGCAAAAAATCAGAAATTAATTTCATTCTGTTCTGCACTCAACGGAGATAATGTGATCTGATTCCTGCATCTTCTGTTGTAAATCATTCAGCTGGAGAATATCAAAATGATCTTGCAACCCTGTTATTAATATGGCGCAAAGTCCTTTATATCAGAATAATGGGGTAATGTGCAGAAAAAACTGGAGGGATCTAAGTGGCTGACCAGCAGGTAGTTGTCTGTTCTATGCCTGTTACATTTTAAAATGTATTCTGTGCAGGAAGGATCCTGTTTTCAGCTTCTTGTAATTAGCCTAGAGCTTTGGGCCTGCAGATATAAGGGACAGAATACACATGGATTGTGGCAGTACTTATGAAGGAGCAAGGCAAAACAAGAAAAAAATGGACACCATTATGATTGATGTTCTTCAGTTGCTGATTTCCATTTCTGCTTCCGTTTGACTGTGTGATATGAACTCAACAAAAAGCTTTTATTGTCTCATAATCTTTGCATTTCCTTGCATGATCTGATCCCAGCTCTCAGTGGTATCTCATCCCCAGTTCCTTTTCCACACATAAGGGAAGGAAAAAACCAGGAGCCCTCTTGCTGATATCAGGATCGCATTTTGTAGTACAGTTATTGTGAATTATTTTTTCCACATTAATTTTCTGTGAGTGATTCTCACCTGTGAATGCTCCTAACAAGGGGGCTAGTCCTTTTGCTAGTAACATAATGAATTGATTTTAATAGTCCTGACTCTAAAGATTCCTTTTGTATCCATTCATTTGCTGTGTATTTCCCTTGGCATCTAAATCTTCCACTTCAGCTAAATTGACATTAATCAGGCATTAGGCAAGGGAGGTTTACAAGAAATTTTAATTTATTAATAGTTCTGAAGACTGACCAGTAATATTGGAATTGAACTCAAAGTGGGAATTTCTCTCTATGTTATGCAGTGTACACAGTTGTTTTGTGTGTCTCCCTTACACACACCTCATTTTGAGCAAACAATCATTAACTTAGTGAAGTTTAGGTACAGTAAATATGCAAAGACGGGGAAGGCATCTCAGTGCTCACACTGCATTTGCAAAGACTCATAAAAGCTTATGGAACTTCTGCTAATTTAGAAGTCCAAGGGAACTGAGGACTACAAGTAAGTACATCCAATCCCAAGTGAACCATCCTTGGTTGGTTTTTACTGCAGAGAAGCACCATTGGTGCTGTCCTGGTCAAGCAGTAGAATGATCCAAATTAGGGATAATTTCTGTACCCTTCTGGCCAACATGGACAGAAAGAGGACAGGAATGAGGACAGAGAGGGGTTCATTTTAACTTGATTGCTTTTATCTGTAGTATTGCAGGATTGGATAGTAGTCAATGAAAGTAGCATAGTTGAGGCAATTTAGTAAGAGATTAATATGATTTCTTAATATGCAACATTTAATTGTTTTACTTGCATAAAGCACATCTAAATTAGTAAAGATCATATCAGGAAATGCTGCTGTGAGTGAAGTCCCCAGCAGTAAGGTAAGTTTCGTAAGTTTCTTCTCACAGGTGACCAGCACTGTAAGATCTCATGTATGTATGTTTATAGGAAGCACAAATGTGACCTGACAGGCCAGGAAAGGAAATCTTGAACTTACTCTAGAGGACTTCCTAGAGTAGAGCTTAATGACTTGGGCAAAGTTGCTATTTGTGTTTTTTCTTTCTTACTTGATAAGAATTAAGAAAATGAAGGCTTGGATTTTTTTTAATGGCTGAAGACCTCTCAGTCAAGACAAGTGAAAGGTAGTCTTTAATGCTCCAGCCAGCAGCTGTGTTCAGAGCTGAACAACAGGAGTTGTTTTAAATATTCTCAGACTCCAGCACAAATGTCCAAGGGCTTAATCTTGTAATATACATGAATACGCACTATTACACGCAGGTAAGCCTTTCCCCTACTGTGTCTTCCCACTCTTTAGTTTGTCTTTCCCAGATTTTCCTTCTATTTAAACATCATCCCACTTAACTCTAGCTTGTACCTACTGGAGGCTATTTCTACAGGTACAGAGACACCTTCAGATTCCTGGTTGGGTGCGTACTATATACTCCTTTATTTTTATTATGGAAATGAAACACAGGAAACTCATAAATGAATACCAGAAACAGATTAAACTGTTGGGTTTATTCACTCAGTCCCATGGTCTGGGAGCTTAAGCTTGCAAGTCCTGCACAAGTAAACTCTTATAGCAGGTATCTCAATATCATACCAAGCTTGATGAGTGCCAAAATTTGTCTCAGGGTGGAGACCCCAGAAATAACATTTAGCATGCAAAAATTTCTGGCTTGTTGGTTTCAGTTCATTTGTATTTGTTCCAATTATGTATGAAAAGAATAAGGAGATGGTTTCTTACCTATTTTTCCTCTTCTTTGAAGTGTATTGATCGCTTTACACTTGCTTAGGAAGATCAATATTCCATTAGGTAGCAGAAGAATAGCACTATTGCAGAAAACAGCCTTGCTGTTGCCAAAATTGAAAGCTCAGAGTTGAAAGACAAAAGTTGGTTGGGTTTTTCATTTGTTTGTTTGTTTGGCTGGTTGGTTTTGTTTATATTTGTTTGGGGGTTTTGATTTTTTTTCAAAACTGGAATGAAAATCTTTTGGGTAACTGAGCAAATAATGGTGTATTCCTACAGATCTGCTGGAAAGATGTAATTGTTATTGTCAGGAGAAATTGTTTTGCCCGAATCTTCTACCAAATCACTAAGTCAAGGAAGTAAAAGTGCTGAAGAAAAAAATTCAGCAAGATGGTACCAAGCAGGAGTACAATAGAAGAACCATACAGTGATGTTTTGTTGAACTTCACTGGTACATAGTACATAGAGAACCCCAGAGATTGTCATAGCTAATGCCTGTCCTGAAACTTGTGCTTCTCTGCTGTAAGACTTCTTATGCTAGCAAAGCCAGCACAGTTAGGCCTTACCAGTACCTATTTTCCAGAGCTTTGGAAGACATATGTGATGATGTTCTTTCTCTCGTTTTCTTAATTGTATTTTCATCATGAATAGGAACCTGCATAATCATACAATGCAGCATTGTAATTATGATGGGTACAGATATAATTAAAATCTTTAAATATATCATGAATATATAAAGATTTTCTACAATGAAGACTTTTTACAGATTAGGGAGTTATTTGTGTTTGCAGGTTTGGAATCCAGTAATTTGCTAGCAAATGGGAGGCTTGAACCTATTGATTTCCAGCCCTTCGCATATTTAACAAAAAAAAAAAAATTAGCTTGGCATTCTGTGAAACGTTCATTGATATTTCTGAGCCTCAGTAGAGCCCAGATTCCTCCCTGTACAGATAATATACAACAGATGTGGGAAGCCCGTAAGAAAAGTTATTATCGAGACTCTGCTTCTCTAAAGTCCAAAAAAAGGTGCACCGACACATTTCAAGTCTGGCCCCACTGTGTTTTCTAAGGTGTGACACTGCTCATAAATTTTGACTCTTGATGCACAAAAGGTTGCTACACTTGTTTAAATAGGCTCTGGAAGGACTAATTTCCTGTAAGTAAGTCTCTTATGTCAGGTGCACATTTTAACCCTCAGGCACAGTGGCATCTTTGGTATAACCCCAGAATCCTTCCAGATTATTATTTTGAAGAAATTGGTGTTTTTTTTTTTTTTTGTAAATATATATGGAATTTAATAATGAGCTCATTTTGCAGTTCATTTTTACTAGCTGAGAATGAATTCCTTCAGAAATAATACTATTTGACTTAATGTAAGTTAAAAAATTGCCAACCAAACACTTATATTAGATCAGAGTGCATTATGTGCACATAGAGCTTTCCTTTATCATATGTAGGGAATGTTCTGGATAAAAAGACCTCTTACTCAGTGTACTGTATTCTGTACATTATATATGTCAGAGAAAAAAATCAGGTATATTGTGGATTGGATTTTGACTCTAATTTTGATTTTAATAGTATCAATGGGGATTATGCAGCTAAATTTCTGTGCACTTAATGCCTTGAAACCCTTTATTGTGCTTGAGGGAAAAAATGGCAAAGCAGAAAATTGTTATTCAAGGACATAACATTTGATATGGCCATAAGCCAATAGAGTAGAAGATGTAGTAAAGCTTGGAGAGTGGTGATTAAAAGTGAATGCAATGATGCTGAGCAGTGCTGTCAGCTTCAGTGACGTTAAATAGTTTTGGCTGAAGGTGAATAGATTTTTTTGCCAAAATAACTTTTCTGCTATTCTAGAAAAAAGGCCACAGCTAATGGCATACTCATATGGGTTTATTTAGTTCTCTGATTATTTGGGGTTTGGTTTTTGTATTTTGTTAGTGGGGAAAAGGTTTTATGATCTGCCTTTGTAATAAACTATGCTAAATTTAGAAATAAAGAGAGTAGGAATTACACATTTTGAGTAGGAATTTCTCATAATTTCATTCATTCCCTTCTTCTGTACCATTGCTGTTAAAATTTTACCCTTCTCTGGCACAAAGTGATTTTGAGCTCTTCTGAGTTACTATTTGAGAGAACACTGGCCATCTCCAAGTGGTGGTGAGACAACACTGAGGACATGAGGAGTATGGGATTCATTCTTCATTCAGGATTCATGGAAGTAATGAATTCATTGGCTGGTACTATTTGGGAAGGGAATAGTTCCAATCTTGGTTGTTCTCCAGTAGCAAATAGATAATAAGCAATAACTGATGGCAGTAATAGAACATGATCCTAGGTAATGTGCTAGACTGGATTTAGGGGGATGGACAAAAGGCGATACCAGCATTTCCATTTTTTATTTGAAGGAAATGAGACATCTCACAGACTTCTGTCCTTTCAGAAGAAGACAGGCAGGAGCAGAGGCAGTGGAAACATTTAAATGAGCCCTGACTCACTGAAGCTGTTCTAATAGGATGGCAGGATTTCACAAAGCTATGAGGTGGAATTCTCTTCATCAGCTAGCTTTCCTTGAAAAATACATCCATTTTGTCTTGCTGTAGCAGGTATTTTGCAGATGTATTGTTCCAAGGGGTGAGATTAGCATGTCTGCTGATGGGCATGTCTATGCTGACATGGGCATAGTAGCCTTTGAAACAGGCCAGGCAGCATATGGGCAAGAATGGCAAATGGTGATAGAATTTTTTCTCTTCTCTGTGGTCCTTTAGGGAAAAAAAAAAAAAAAAGGATTTTTTTTGTTTGATTTTTTTGTTTTGTCAAGTTCATCATTGTGAACCCTCCAAAATTATTTCCAAAGCAACTGGGCTTCAACTTCAAAGCTCATTAACCACTGAGTTTTGTTACTCTTGCCTCGTGATAAAGAGGAAAAAAACCTGAATTTAGCTTTTTAGGTAAAAAATGGCATATACGATGAATTTTAAAAAAGTATTTTAAGAATCTTACTTTTTTTAGGCCAGAGCATAAAGCATACACCTTTATCTCAGATCTCTTGTCTACTGATTTTTTTTTAAAGGTGAATAAAGAGACATGATGTCTGCTCATTCAAGCACCTGCTGCTAGTTTACAAATCCTCCTTTTTATTTTCTTCTTCTTTTCTCCCACTGAATGGAGGATTCATGCCCTTATTGGGAAAGTAGGTTTTTATTCTCGTGTGAGACTTCACTTGGAATATGGGGTGTCCTCAACATAAGAAGGACATGGAACTGTTGGAGCAAGTCCAAAGGAGGGCCATGAGGATGATAAAGGGGCTGGAGCACCTCGTGTATGAAGGCAGGCTGAGAAAGTTGGGGCTGTTGTTGGGAGATGTTGAAGAAAGTTGGGGTTGTTGTTGGGGAAAGTTGGGAGAAGAGAAGGCTGCTTGGAGACCTCATAGTAGCCTTCCAGTATGTGAAGGGGGCCTACAAGGGTGCTGGAGAGGGACTTTTCAGTAGGTGCTGTGGTGATAGGACAAGGGGTAATGGCTTCAAACTTAAACAGGGGAAGTTCAGGTTAGATCTAAGGAAGAAATTCTTCACAGTGAGGGTGGGGAAGCACTGGAATAAGTTGCCCAAGTAAGTTGTGAAGGCTCCAACCCTGGCAGTGTTTGAGGCCAGGTTGGACAGAGCCTTGGGCGACATGGTTTAGTGCAAGGTGTCCCTGCCCATGGCAGGGAGGTTGGAATTGGATTCCAACCCTAACTATTCTATGATTCTATGATGAATTGCTCAGTTTGGTGACTCCAGGCTTATGCTTGCACCACAGAGAGCAAAGCTTGGCTTCTGCTTTCTTCTAGTTTATCTCCTGGCTGTTCCGTGTACAGATGAGGAACTTCAGCCCTTTGGATGGGGATCTCAGCTCATCTTCCCAGTGTGATATTTCTTGGTTTGCGGGCAAGCTTCTCTCAGTCATGAGAGTAAGTAAAGAACAGTTTTTAGCAACACTGAAGCCAGTAGTGTCTTCTGATGTTATCCACATTTGCATTATCAATAAATGTTTGCCTGCAGTCACTGCATCGGAGCTGTGACCCAGGGCACTGCCTGTGTGAATCTTTTGTCTCTAATTAATCACAGAATATATATGTTCAATTATAGATAGAAATAAGTTATGTCCTTCAAAGGCACAAATTATTTAAAAGGCTTTTAATACCTTAATCTCTTTTCTGTGTCCTCAATAACTCTTGCACAGACCTTTTATCTGTTTCAATGCTGAAAGCTTCTAAGGTGCATTATTTTTGTCCCATGAAGTTGTGATTGCATGTGAGAAGGTGTACCCTTGTGTTTTTTACACAGTGTAATCTAACAGGAAAAGTGGAAAATCACTATGTGGAGAGTAGAGAGAGAAGATTTTCCTTAAGGGCCTATGTATAGGTTTGTGAGGGCCTTTAGAGGCTTTCAAAATGACAGCTAGGCATTTGGAATTACATCACTAAACGAAATATTTATGTGTAAAAAATCATGCAGTTAAACCCAGATTTAAGGTATCCATAGGCATTGTTTTCTAAGCATCTGGCAAAGTATTTCCAGAAGGGGCTATAAATTGCAATGTTTTAATTCCACCAAGGGTCATTTTTCTGTTTACATTATCATTAAAGTAATTTTCCTCAGTGCTCCTCTGTTAGGAAAAAACAGTTAAGAAAGAACTAGCCATCAGTGCAGAAACCCAGCAATTATAATTATTCCAGTGGGCTATAAATCAGTAGAAACAAATTCTTTTGCATTATTTAAAAGCCAATGGTTTACCCTATAAATAAAGCGACTAGAATACTGACCCTTTAATGCTGCTGAGCAATATTTTGGATTCCACTGGAGCAAAATTTCATTCTGAAAGATGAAATCTCCTTAAACAAGTGGCTTTGCACCTGTTCTAAACTTGTCCACCTCTGCCTGTAAGCATTGAACAACATTTATTATATTCATACCTTGCCAAGGCACTAAGTTTTCTTCTACTCTGTGTTAAACACATCACCAAAAATCCACCCACACAAGCAGAAATTGTGCACTATCTAGGACAAAAGCTCTCCCCAGTTTTATAAACCTTTAGTCCTAAAAATAGGTTTCCTGTGGCAGATAAGTGGCAGGGTTTCCTTAGCATTTGGAAAGGCTGACATTTTACATTATTTATTCTTTCTTTGTTGAAGAAATTAAATAGTATTTTGATTTACTTATAAAATGAAATTATAAGGAGTTGGAACCTGCATAACCACAAGATGGAAGTTAACGCCCACAAGTGTTGGGAGGTTTCTAATATTTATGAATTAGAATAATTGTTAATGTACATGCTGTAAAAAGGTATGTTTTAATATTATGACTCAGCCAAATGCAATCTGTTTCCTGTTTCTTAGCTTTGCAGAAGAGGTGATAGAAACTTTTTCCACATTTTCTGGAGTAACTTTCACCAGAGAGGAAAAAAGTTGTGGGAACTGTTTATTCTTTCTTGATGAAATTTACACTGGACAGGTAGGCAAACAAAGAGGGAGGGAGGGTAAATTTCCATTGCACATATGCTTCTGGACAGGACTGAAATTCCTGTAAAGCATACCAGTAGTTCCACAACTGTTCTTTGAGTGATGGACAAAACAGACTACTGCCTTGGGAAAAGCACCCTTTTTCAACAGTGTGTATTGTGGAGAAACATTTCTGGCATGTTCATCATCAATGAAGCTGTTCTTTAAATTTAAAGCCTTAGCAGCCTATCTCAAGGCTTATTTTCCAAATATTGGGTGAGGAGAGGGAGATAGGGCAGAAGAAAGAAGCATAAGAAAAAGAAAATACATTTTCAACTAGCAAATGGAACTTCTTTTCCTGTGTACTGTAGTAGTGATGGTTCTTTTCAGTGCAGCTGCTGTACACTCGGGGAGATGGATGGGTCAGATCTTACGTAGCATTCAAAAGTATTGAAGACAACTAGTAAAACACTTCCGCCAGCTCCACTGTATATCTGTGATGCACTAGTATCTACCTTTGCCAATGGGGTTGGGTTTGCCTAAAGAACTGTTCCTTTCCAAGTAAGAAAAAAAAAGAGTATTAGGAATTTCTGGCAGAAACTCCTTTTGCAGAGTCTTTATTAATGAATGTGTTTAATTGAATCTAATTTTGCTTGTAAGATCTGTGGGACTGGAGCTGCATTTGGTACAGTGCTTGCATGGCATTAGCCACCTTTATAAAGTGTCTATCTAGATAGGAGTACAGACATGATGAGAAGAATATACTCTGGTCCAGGAAACTGAAAATGATTGTGATTTCCTTGGCCTAGAAATGAAAACCAGATTTCAGATTCAAATTTTGGTTTTTTCTGAATGTTATTTTAGGTTACCAGAACTGGGAGTGTAACTAATGCTTTTTAGTTATTTTAGTGAATTACATTTTCTTTGAAAAAAGTTTTCCACTCATTCACCTTTATTATGCAGTAAACCAGAATATGCGTCTATAAGCTGTTCACTTTTTCTTTTTTTTTCTTTTTTTTTCTTTTTTCTTTATCTTGGGCTGTTATTTAATATTAAAATATTAATTATCAATATTAAACTTTGGTATTACTCCAGTTGGAAGAAGTAGATTTTTATTTTTACCCATCAGTAACTTAAAAGTTTAACTTCTCCAAATTGTACTGAGTCAGAAGGAAAAAAATAGGAATAAATCTGTAATTAACAATCTCCCTCTTTTATTCTGTACCAGAAAAGGACAGACGAGAAACCTAGGAACAAAAAGACAAATCTAAATGTTTTTTTATTGGAACACCATGGAAGCATCCAACACTGCTAAAAAGTTTTCAGCTTTAAAAAATGTCCATCTTCACAAATAGAAATATTCACCACCTCTCCTTCTAAAGAAAGGCTGAATTAGGTCAGACCAAATTGCCATGTTACAATCAGACTGACTGAAAATTAGATCTAATAAAACATGAGAAGTTCTATTTTTTGCTTCCTTTTTGCATGGTTGGAGCTCTGATGATGCCAGAAGTAGCAGATGCTCAGGGAAAGAACATTAAAAAAAAGACAAAGTAAATACTGCTTGTGCTTTCCTTGTTATATTCTCCCCTGTTTCTACCAATCGGCAGTATAAGGGCTTCCTGAGCCAGAGGTTGCATCTGTTCTGTTGTGTTTATAAGCACCAGTGGACAACCTTGCCTCTTAGTTTTCAGGGGTCTCCTTTTGAACACTTCCGTGACAATTTTCTATGCCAAGAAACAAGTAAATTACTTGTTTCTTAGTTACTACAATTTTTAGTAACTAGTCTTTATACTTATTGCAAAATGACTGGTGCAATTTATAGCAGCTCAGCCCAGAGAGCAGATCTAGGTCACCAGAGTGATAGCTCACTTGCAGGGTTATGCAGGACCTATCTGACCTCATGTGCTGTTTTGGGCAATCAAGCCTAAGCATTGTCATTCCTGTCAAAGCTCTTGGATTGGAAGTGGCAGTCATACAAATGTCTCCCACCTCACACTTTCCCTGCAGCTTGGCCTCTTTCTTGCCCGTTCATAGTTCCATGCTGTATTCCCTTTCCCTCATGGTGTCTGCCAGGTGCATCAGATTCACAGACTACCTGGGACACAGCTGAGGGTGGCTGTGTCCCAGCCAGGAGGAACCTTCTCCTTGGTTCTTTGCAACTTTTCTCTGTAATCCCATCTCTCCCTTTGACTTTACCTCTGCTCTACTGATTTGAAAACATCCAGTTCTGTCTGCAGATTCCCCATAGCTTATTGTACCTGTACCTTACCATTCCTTACTGCCTGTGGATGGCGCACATGGGCACTTCTTGCACTGATCTGCTCTGAGAGTCAGCTGTGAGATGGGCTAGATCAGCAGTCTGGGATAGGCACTTCCGCAGCTCTGCAGTGTTGTTGCAGTATGGACTGAGATGGTGTCTATGGACAAAATTCACCCATACAAAAATTCTGTGCAATAGTTCAAATCCTACTTTAATTCTTAGATCAGGATTTTCATGTTTTGTCCTGGTCCTCTAAAATAGATGCAGTTCGTATTATCTAATGACTTCAGGTGATGCTAATTTGATTTTCAAGAAGATGGGAGTCTCAGTAAGATATTTTGTCAAAAAAATGCTGGCTTGTACAGTGTTCACAAGCCTTATCCCCATGTGAGCTGTTCAAATCTTGCTCAAATATCATTGTGCATTTTTTTTCTATGGAGTTATACTTGTAATTACAGAGGCGTATCAGCACCTGAAACAGTAAACTGGGGAAGAAACCGAACTAGATTAAGTTGTTCTTTGTTTCGATGTGTTAGCTTCTGTGTTCCTATGATAGAAACCTTTTGTCTTATCCAGCACAAAATCAATGCTAGTTCTAAAAGCCTGCTTCAGAGGACTTAGCAAATACATAATGGAATAGCTGTAATTTCTTAAGTAATCCAAAGCAAACTGAATTTTCCCATTACTCCTGCGTAATCTTTCCGATGTCATTGAAATAAGCAGCTCTGCCACTGGAATTTTCTTCCTTTCTTTGTTTTTAATAAAAGATGATAGGTTAGAGAATAGTTTTTCTTATCTGTTTGCTTTGCATCTGAAGTACTGTGTCTTTTTAATAGTGTTGGATACAGACAAATAAAATACCTCATGATAGTCTCCTACCAGTGATTAACTGAAAAATTAAACATTGTCTATCATTCACATATATTCCTAGACGACCCTTCTCAAAAGCTTTGCAACAGAACCTGAAAGCTTCCGTTCCTAAGCCTTCAGGAGCTCAATGAAGTAGAAATGACTTTTTTCTTCCTACAAAGAGGGTGTATCATATATGTATTCATTTGGCCCTCATTAAGGAGAAGGGAAAACTGAAGTTACCAAGTTCAACTTCTTATTAAACTTCTTAAATTATGTGGTTTTTTTAGGGTTTTATTATTATTTTAGCCTGATAGATGTAAACATAAAGGACACAAAATATGGTTTCCAAATTAAATTTGGACTTTATAGGTTGTATGGAAAGAACAAATTAAGGAGTTTACTGACTTTTGCTTTCCCTCCAGACTGTGACTGATTTCTTACTGGGTGTGAACAGAATCTCTGCTCCCTGCCCAATGTCCCTCAGTGTTTAATTTGGGTGTGCAGAGGGCTCAGAAGTTGTTGCAATAAGACCACCTACTTGAATCTGCTGAACTCTGTTTTACCACGTATTGTGGGAATACACAAAATAAAAATAAGTTCCATGGTTCAAAGGGGTAGCAGGTGATACGTCATACAAAAGATACCAGGCTTGGGAGGTAAATTTAGGTAGAGATAAGCTGGAGGAAGCATTGAGATAATGTTGGTTGAAGTGAAGCTAACATTGTGAAAAAGCAGACCCTAAAGAAGGATTTGGAGAAGGATAAAAGGTGAATGGAAGGAAGGTCTTCTGGCAATTTGGGAATTTTCTGGTGGATACTGCTTCTACACCCAGCACTGTGGCTGTACGGTGAACTGCTTATGTGCTCATGAAGAGGAGAACTATTTCTGTTTGGAGTATTTTCTGTATTTTCTCAATTCTCTCATTATTCATTGTCTGACATTGCCTAAAATTTCACCACTTTTCCTACTATTTTTTTTTTGATTACCAAGTTGTCTTATATTTTGTGAGCATCAGTTCTTTCCACTTGGTTCGTGCTCCAGGGGATACCTTACATTTGCCTTGTCCATCATATTATGGTGGTAAATACTCATGTGTTGTCATTTTCCTAGATGTTAAACTGAAAGAGATGGAGTTGTTTAATTTCCTGTTTGCTTTCTCCTTCACTTCCCTCTGAATGCTCTTGGTAGATATATTCGTTAAGGGTGTACTTGTGACCAAATAAGAATAAATTATAAGGAAAGAAATATCCACCCCCTACTTCTAGAGAACAGTCTTACATGTTTTGTAGCTGACCTGACAGGATACTGGGGTGAAAAAAAAATTATTTTTTAAATTTTCTTTTAAATGAATAGTGCATCCCAGAAAACCAGATTTCTTGATAGTGTTCTAAAATCAATTAATTAATTTTGTTTAATGTTGGTATTTTAATGTGCTTTCTCTGTGAAATATTCAGGGAGTCATTAAAAACTTCTCCCTCTTTTAGTTATAAATCAGTATCTTCACTGAAGTGCGTTCAAAGCAATGAGAAAAGAAGAAATGAGTAACAGCATAGAAAACCATTGAGACTCTTTGTAGTAAATGATCTTTCATTCTTTGTGTCATGATCACACAAATTCAAAAAACCAAACTTCATTCCAAAGACACATGGTGAAAAAACCCACATAAAATCACACAAACAGAATTCCAGCCCCGGTGTCCTGTATTATCTTTTAAAGGCAGACATTAGGAAGATTGTTAGTGATAGTCTAAGTAGCATGGTGAACGTAGTGTGACTAAATAGAAGAATAAATAAAATATTTTTATACTACAGAAACCATCGGAGCAGCTTTTTTGAGCTCCAAAACTACATTCATTTGTTCTAATGTGAAAATTATACAATAGCAACCTGATTATACCAACAGTACTAGATTTCCGATTTCAGGAGATTTCGCCTGAATTTAGTTTTCAGGTTTTAGAATCTCTCTTTGTTCCTTGACTGTGAACCTCATCTTGCATCCAAAAATCACACATCCAAAACTCCAGTGGTACAGCATGAGTTTTCTTGTGGCAGGGAGAAAGGGATCAAAGTTAAAGTGTATCAGCTTTTATTACTATTATTATTAATTAGTATTAATATCATGTATTGGCCTCCTCTAATCCCTGTTCTGCTGTTTATTGATGCTATTATTCAACATTCCAGAATATCAGAAAGTCGGTGTTATCTTCAGACAGGCTTGTACTGTTATAACTGGTCCTTTTCTTTATACAGAGACAGATAGAAACTAATCTATGATTCTATGACCATTCAGAAGCTGTTCCATGTTTGTTCTTTTTTTTTTTTTTTTGCACTATGTGCACGATGCTTGATTAAAATAGTCAATTTATGAAGGCCTTTTTCAGGAGAAATAGCATATATATAGGCATTCTGCTCCTTTTGACCTCTTTAGCGGAAATGTAGCTGAAGAGTGAACACCAGGGTAAGGATGCACAATAAGCTCTGAACCATTTAGTAATCGTAACTTGCTGAGGAACTTCTCAGTACAGTCTATAACATGTAAATCTAGCTAATGGAAAAACTGACTGATTCAGTAAATTTAAGGGTAAAAGCTGCATGGATCTATTGGAATCAGGATCATGTCTTTAGTCGCTATAAACTGAAAATTGAAATCCAAACCCTCCTAAATGCTACAGTGATCTTCTTTTTATTTTTTTTTTTCTCTTCTAAATAGAGTTAAGATGAAATTGAATACTGGAAATACTATTTTTTAAATAATATTTGAAAACTATCAGTTGCAATGTGTAAGATGTATTACTTTCTTATGTAGAGAATGCCCTTAAGATGAAGAAATACATATGAATTTAAAGTTGATTTGTATTCTCAGATCAAGTTGAAAGGTACCAGAATCTCTAGAAAATTGTGTTAAGATGATGCCCTTTACATAGAATGTACCTATTTGAATCTACAATTCAAATCCATGAGATATTATCAGCATCCCATTGTCATAGGATTGTAAGAGCTTATCTCACGCTCATTTTATAACATTAGGGATAAATTAAATTTAATGTAATTCAAGTTTAAACAAAATTGCATAATCTCGAGATAAATAGAAACACTTTGAGAATCTTTGAGGGTTTTGAAGTACCACCAAATCTGAATGTGTTCTTCCAGTTTATAAAAGTTTCAGTACATTTTCAAGGTCATGTTAGTTGTTAAATATTTCTTTTAAAACTCTCTAATTGCTAGTGTAAATGATGCCTTGATCCAGAAGGATGTGAAAAAGCCCAAAAGTTTCACCGTGAACAAGACAGCACTTCATACAGTTGTAGTTAAGGAACATGGGTAAATGCTACATGGCATTAGGAGAGGGTTGACTATGAAAAAAATACAGTGTGCAATTTTGTGTTGAGGCAGTAAGTCCAGGAAATACAATTTTTCATCAGTGAGTTGTGAAACAGATGTCACTAGTAATTTTTTGGTTTTAGCCAGGTGAGACGTAAAGTTGTGAAAATCAAGTAAACTGGAATCCCACTCATGTTAATTCTACTTCTGAATCTTCTTTTCTCTTTTTCTCAGTAACAAAGGTAAGGTTACACCAGTCATTGTGCATATTAGCTCATTTCTCTCCTGTAGATACCTTGTGGAAAGCTCAGAATGGAACAACACAGCATTAATGAAAGTAAAGTGTTAATTTTTCACATACTGAAAATATAATCAGTGCAATTTGTCAAACTCATCTGCCCTTCACTAGATAAGCATTGGTAAAAATTCATCCTTTTGAGTCCTTGGGTTAATCCTTAAAGTTCCTTTTCTTCCAGAATTCTTTGCTAGCAAATGTAATTTCATGCTGCTCATTACACCTTAAATTTTGATGCCTTGTAACCATCCTACAAACGAGTCTGCGTCTTTTGGCACGTGCATTTCTAGATGCATTTTAGATATTCCTTAGTGTCATGGAAGCTGGTAGCAATGCTGCAGAGAGCTAAGCACCAAGTCCTGGCACTCCTTCTACATCTCATATTTAAACAAAAAATAAATGGTTATATCATCCCAGGTGATTGCTTCCACTAAATTCCTTATTGCAGAAACTGGGATTAGAATCAAGTGAAACATGAAGAAACTCTTATTGAGACTATAGAAGCAAAGCAAAGTCTTAGGCCTTTGTAGGGCTTTGTTCTAAAGGCTACACCGAAGACATATCCACACAAAATTTACTGTGAAAGCTGGGCCATATACAGTCTTAACAGACTTAAACATATGATACACATGAATGTGATCTTCAAACTGCTTTTCCAAGTTTTCATACGCTGCAGAGCTGAGTAAACAAAGGATAAATATTTATAGTCAGCAGCTTTTCCAAAATGCTTCTATTCTTCCCAAATCTCAATGACACACATCTTTTTTAGACAAATTAATTTCTGCAACTTTTATTGTCTAGCCTATCTCTGGCTGCAGAATGAAAGCATTGGCCTTGACTCAAGAAATCCATAAAGGTAGAAGAAATTAATTTAAAAAATAAAATGCTTGTGAAGGAGGTAAGCCTGCTCTAACACTGAACTATGTGGCCTTGCAGATCATTACTGCATTGCTTTCTAATTCTGCTAGCATCTCTGCCTTGCTGACATATCCATGTTGACCTAAATCTATAATAACCCAGTCATGTTTGTTGTTATTGTCTATTAAAAGTTGGTGCAACATGGCTATGCAGTGAAAAGTCATGAGGCCTGCAGATAAACTTGGCTGATCAAGAGACATAAATCGGTCACTTAATGATCACTTCTTTTCCATGTATTTTCATCTTCCTTTAAACTGTACTTTTCATGTTCCATTATTAATTTCACTTTAAAAGTATGAATTAGGAAGGGGAAGCTTAAAAAAACCCCATGAATTTTAATACCTAGCTATTTCTCTTTTTAACTGTAAAATTTACCTTGGAAAATTCCTTCTGCCGTGAAGCCACGTGCCCCAAAGGATTAACCAAAGAAATGAAAATAATCATGTTGTTGCAATGGGGTATTAGTTGGCAAATGTTGCCAAAGCACTCTTGAGGCTTTCACAGGATTAAAATGCATATGTTTGAGGCTTTCACAGGATTAAAATGCATATGTTTGTAGAGGAATGCTGTTAAACAAACCAATGTCCTTGTGCTATCTAAGGGCTGCTGATATAGTGCTTTGAATTATTTAAAGTATAAATGTGTAAAGATGCCTTTTCAGACTCCCCACATACTCAAATTTGTTGTTATTGCTACTGTTGCTGCTCCTCTTTCCTGTGTTTTTTTTTGTTGTTGTTGTTTTGGTTTTCCCACAGATTATTTCAAAGTACATTTATATTAACTGCATAAATCTTGCTGTGCTCCCAAGAGCGGTACTTTATGGTTGCATTATATTAACAGAGGATAAGACTGGGGCACTGGCTTGACCCTCTAAAGTAACTTCCATTGAGGTTTATTGGACATCACATTCTGAAGGGAGACTGTAGGACTCGGTAAAAACAAAGCCATAAATGACTCATAGCCCTAAAGCATGAGAACCTAGGCCAATGCCCACTGAAAAGAAGTACTTGGAGCCTTTTCACAGCTAAGACCAAACCACTGTTTTCTTCCTGACTTCTGTAGCAGTAGTTCAGATTACTTCAGAGGGACACTTGTGACAGAAAACAGTACTTGAGAATTGCATCCTGGATCTCTCAGATTCTCCACAGTTGTCTGTATCCAGGCATAGCAGTTTGTAAAGGTATCACAATTGCCACTTTTTCAGGCTGTTGTGTTTCTTCAGAATCAATTTCAGAGAGAAAAGGAAAAGGCTGTTTACAGCAAATGCTGTCCTGATGGCTCATGTTGGCTCTTTGTTTGGACTTCTCAATAAAAGAGAAATAGGAGACTTAGGTTGTTTCCCTCTAAGGACTATTTCTTTCTGAGTTATTAATTCTGTACAAGGCAGAAAGGGAAAAACACATTTGAAGTGGTCAAAATGAATGCCTAATGCCAGAGGAGCACACAGACAGCTGATGCAGCCCTCTCAACCTCCTCATTAACTCCTCCATTGACTCCCTCACTCTTGTTACAGACTAACATGACTAGGTGTTTGCAGATATGGGAAGGGACTTCAAGTGTTGGCAGTCAGACTGACACTAGCCCTTAGGTGTACTTCGGTAATGATGCCTAAACTCAGTAACTGGCAGATCTGGATTCTCTGAGTGTGGATGCGTTTTTATAATGAGATTCAGATGGGCTGTTATTTCGGGATCCACTTCAGCAAAACTTGCAGCTGTTATGTGATGTTAATGCAAATGAATCACGTTATTACCTATTCTGTAACGGTACAGGGTACCCTTCCCATTTGTGACAACAATGTGCATAAAAATAAGGACTGTTGCCATCATAAGGAGCTCTCAGCCCAGTAACTGAGCCATAACCAGGTTAGGATAGGAGAGAGGACCACCAAACACCTGTGTGTGTGACAGAGTGCCATGTCTTCTATATTTAGCTGTGCTAGGGAACCCTTCTTCACCCTGTTGGCTCAATCTGTTCTGTGATTAACCAAGCAACATCTCATCTGCATGTGAATAATCACAAACACTGCAAAAGGATGAAAGCCATTGTGCTGGTGTCAAACTGATGGCAAGCAATTTTGGAGTGGTTGCCAGAATTGTAATCCTTTCAGTCATTTCAAAAGAGTTTAGAGTAGTTGTTAAAAGGAAGGCCCTCATCATCCTGGGAAATAGAGGCATTCTTATCTTCAGTCAGGCATTCTTCTTCAGAGCTAGTGACACATTTATGTGATCATAACACATAAAATGACATTTCTGTCCTTCTCTGTTTGCGTAATAGATGTGTGTGGGTTTTAGGATGGAAGGAATGACGGAGGATCAGATTTTTACATTTTAAAGATGGGAAATTGCACAATTCCCTTCTTTATTAAAAAAAACCCCACCCCACCACCACCAAAAAACCCACCCCAAAACTAAAAAACCCAACAACCAAACCACAAAATCCACACAAAACAAACAGACAAACAACTAAACAACCTCCTCACCCTCACCCCCCCAAACCCAGGAAAAACAAATTCAATTTTAACATCAAAGGTGTAAGTCTAAGACAGGTCTTTGCATTAGAATTAGCCAAATGTAGTTGTCTGATTTCTTGGCCAAGCTGGGGCATAGCCTATTTCATTTATTATGTGTCAGTTTTCTGCTGATTTTGTCAGTCTACTCAAAGGACAGGTAAAGCTATACTGAAGCCAGCTGATAAGTTCCAGAACTGCCATCAGCTAAACTGCTGCAAATTATATTTGAGCAGATATACCCCAGATGTACAGAAACTTAGAGCATAATTTGGCCTGTTGAATTTCATAGGTGCAGTGCAAGATTACACATCTGACTATCTTGATGCTCATGCTGAGTGTGCTGAGAGTGCTAACAAAATTCTGATTGAATTAAAATCACTACAGGAATTAATCATCTTGATTTGCTTCCCTTGCTTTATCAGTATTACAAGATAATGTATCTCACAAGAGTATTTTACATTTTCAGAGGTAATATAACACTTCAATAAAGTCTTTCTAACCCCAGATGCCTGCCCCAATTTGTTCAAAGAGTTTAATGGGGGGGAGGAAAGACTTTTCTTTCATGTTTTAACTGTACAGTTTAAATTCCTGAAGTCTTTTTTTCTACACTAAACAATTTTCAGCAACAAAAATAAGGGAAGTCTAAATCTGTATGTAAACTCTTGACATTCAAGTACTGTGATTCCTCAGACTGAGGCATATTGAAAAGTTGTATCCCTGAGAGATTTTTCCATTGAATTCATGTTGTAAGACATGGAATAGTCCTTCAAAGATGAAATGATCTGGAAGAACAGAAGTTATATCATTGGATTTCTCTTTCTTTTTAATAAGTGTGCCAGCCCTGGGCAACCTGCTTTAGCTGACGCTGCTTGAGCTGTGGGGTACTGGATCTCCAGAGCAGCCTGCCAACCTCAGCTGCTCTGTGATCCTGTGCATTTCATCTAGATTTACATCCCATTTATGCTTGGCCAGTGGACCAAATAAAATGAATGCTCTACCATAACTTTGTCCTTGTATTTATGAGTTAATATAAATAAATGCAAGAGAAAGAATGATTCATCTTCTCCCCTTGGGAAACTGTAATAGCTTATATGACATAGACTGTCAGTATAGAACAAGCTGTTTCCATAACACATTTTTTTATTAATTCCCTCTACAACACAAATTGTGTACAGCACAGAAACAAATCGTGAAATTTTAGAATGGCACTTAGCTTAGTATCAGAATCAAGCTTCAGTGGAAATAAGAATTAAGCCCTTAGGTGGAAATAATGGATGGAGTTTTATGATACTCAAAACCTAATGATAATTGAATCTTTCTGCTTTCAGAAAATTAGCTTGTTTTTAAAACCAGAACAGTGAAAATTGAGAAAGAACAAAGATCTACGTTGTCAAAATATATTTCTGGATACATAAGCTAGGAATGTAGTGCTAACTAACAACAGAAAATTTAGATAAATTTTTATATTATCAATGTGCCAGTAACTTTGGTAATATTTAGACAATACTTCAGGATACATGATGAAAAATAATATGTTCTTAAATTCTCCCTATTGAATGAGCTGAATAAATAAAACCATTATTATATTGCAAAAAATTGCTCATGTCAAGGTCATGCAAGAGTGTATAATAAAAGGAATGGAAGAGGCTGCAGGGCCTACCCCACTGTTCTTTATCAATAAAGCAATAAATATTTGAGTAAAATAACTTTGATGTCTGTTTTCGTCTGGCCTATGGGGTTGCAGCAATCTGTTATGGATCCAATGTCCTGGAATAATCTATTATCTTCCAGGTGAATGGTGTTGGAATTGAAGAGAAAGAACAGAGACACCTGCAGGAGAATACAAGGAAATGAGCAGCTTCTGCTGGAGGGAAGCAGATGTGACATGATGTAATGTTGCTTTCCAGGTTGACAAAATGCTACCTAGAGAGTTTCTTCAATAAAAGGTAACTTTCAAGCATTATTGAAGTCACTAATTGATTGTTCTGGTGTTCTGCAGTTATTCCATCCTTATCAGCAGAAACATGTCTAAGAATCTATAGGCTTTGAGAGTAAGATGGAGCTGTCTTAAGACTCAGCATAACTAAAAAAAAAAATAAAATAAAAAAATGCTGTGTGCTTTCTTCCTGGGTTTGCACACACTACTCTGGCTTCAACCCAGCTCAAAAATTCAGCTTTGCTATTAATGACATGAACAAAACCAGAGGGATTTTACTGGATGGTCTTTACTATGTTTAGGTTAGGTTTGAAAGGCTTGTATTCACTTTCTTGTGGTTTCTTAAGTTAGATTGCAGAAGGATGCATTTGTGAGCTCTGTTTCAGACCCAGCAAAAATATTGTGAGAAAAGTTATGAGATTTTAAAGAAAAATGGTAGAATTGTGTCAGAAGCTGATCTCTTGCAAATTCCAGTATGACGGGTTAAAGACTTTTGAGCCTTGGCATTATCGATAAAGACTTTTGAGCCTTGGCATTATTGATTGAATCCAAACTTGACCTTTGGCTAATCTTTATTCTGACAGATGTAATGCAAATTAATGCATTAGCAGAAGCATTGCTATGTATGTGAGATAAGCATAATACCATTTCTGGTTTTTTAGATTTGTCTCAAAAAGGTTTGGTAAATGTAGGAGCTGAAAACATTAGGGATCATGAAGCTTTCAATTAGGCATCAGAATTCTTCTCAGTTGTTGTAGTTAAGTGCCAGAGGAGGATGTTCTACAAGAAAAGAGAGAAGCTTGCTTGTGAGAACAGGATTTCATACTGTGACAGCAATGATTGCTCACAACAAATGGAGTTCAGAACAATCTTTGCAGGTTGATGTCATGAGAATACACTGGGGAGGAAGCTTGGTATCACAGTAGAATGGGATTGTTTTCTTTTTTTTTTTTTTTAAATCTTTTGAGAAAAATAGGCCTGTAGACTTCACAGCTGTAAATTTGGTCACAATAGATATGACCTATGTCAATGGCAGTCAGGACCTTTTTTAAATTAAAAAGGAACCTTTTCAAAATATATATGGGATGGAGTACACAGAATTAACAGTTAAAAATTTGTGAATCATTTTCCCTTCAGTGTTAAACCACTGCTTTGACCATTTGTCAATTGTAACTCTCCAGAGTGTGTCTTGTGTATAATGAGTTTACACAATGTCTGCTGTAGTATGTCTCATGTAATGGTTAGATGTTCAGCAATACTGTAATAAACATAAGTAATAATGCTAATAAATTGAGGCACAGAATTGTTTTATGGCAAAGCATACGCAGAGTGCAAGCTTACTGGAAGTGTAGAGGATATTCTAAAATGACCTGTGTGGCATAGTGAATTCGTTAGGCTGTTGTGGCTGTCCTGCTAGCAAGGAAAGTGAAATTTTGTGGAAATGAGTTTTCATTGAGTAGGGAACAGCTTTTCCTAGGTTTTACTAATCAGCATATATTACTAAGCTTAATTTTCCTACTGCTTCCTACAATTAATTATGACATTTATGTAACTCAACAATTAAATCTGGGACATCTGTTTGTCTTTTGGTACTTATTAATTTCTGTGAGGCTTAACCACTTGAGACTGCCCATATGTGATCATAAAATATATGGTGAAAGCCAGAGAGAGAAATTTATGCCTCTGTGATCTAATTATTTTTCAGATAATTCATGATGCATAGTCCCTCTCTTCCCTGTCAACATCCAAATCCACAACAAAATAGAGATTTAGATTCTACACTTCTGCTGGTTTTAACAGGAAAATTATCTCCAGTGAATAATAAATATTTCATGTCTGCAAATACTTGTTTGCCACTCTACTAAATTCCTATGACAGGCAGCCGTATAACCCATTCTCACTAAAGGTGGTTCTGAATGAACTTGATTATAAAGAGATATAGTTCAGGATGAGAAACAGCAGGTTGCCAACTGTACAGAGAAATTTTTTTCAAACTTTTTGTCTACAGAGATTAAAATTATTCCTGTTGAAATTTCCAAATCCAGGTAAGGAATGCTTGTCAAAAATTATTTATTCATCTAGTGATGGATGTTAATATCTTACAGGATTTTAGAAAGTGCCGAAGCAAGTTGGAACTAATGAAGTTTAGGCATAGTTGGAACTAATGAAGTTTAAGCATCTAATATCTTTAGCTTATCTTAAAAATTCTGTGAGATGCTGGTGCAAAATTATAATAGAATTTTTTATAGACTGACATAAATGTTTTAGACCCAACTACATTTTCATAAGTGCCTTAGAGGCAGTTAGTTGATTGTAGAAGAAATAAACCACCCACCCTAGTATTTAGACCACTGAATATTAATATGTAGGGAAGCATTGTTGCATTTGTGAAGATTAAGGTTGGGAAAGAAAAAAGGCTTGTAGGGAGAAGTAGCTAATACCCTTGAAAAACAGAACAATTTCCCAATGTTTTAATCTTATCTCCTTAGTGTGTCTGACAGCCTGTTTGCCTTTTCCAGTGGTATCAACTAGTTTAGTAAAATGTATTGCTTCCCTGAGAAAATCTTGTACTTCAACATGAATATCAATCTGCTAGCTATTAACACAAGACAGTTTAAAAAATATCCCCTACTTTGTGCCTAAAGAAAAAGCTAAAGCATGAGAAAATGCAACAGGAGCTCACCTTGGGATACGTGCAGTGACAGTAACAATAAGTATTTCTTCAAGAAGTGCTACATCTTCCAAAGAGCTAACTATTTTCTGTCTTAAAAAGAGAGATCAGAAGAGCCTCCAAGTAGCACAGCAGCAAAATCAAGCCCCAGTTATTATTCTATAGAGACAGAAACTGCAACTACTCACTGTTTATAATGGCAGCCAAAGCCTTGGGTTTTATGAGAATGAAATTTGGTATCTCAAGCACCCTGAGTCTAGACACTGTGTATCAATCCAAGCAGTGCTGTACTCAGCTGCTAGGCTTAGATTTCTTAGTGTTTAGGCCAAACTGGCATTTGTATTAGATAAAATTTTGAAATTCCAGGTCGATGTTCTCATGAGAAGTGTGGGTGAGCACACTGAGGACAAAAGAGTTCAAATTCTGCACAACTTGGCCTTATTCTCATCAAAACTGCCACGGTGGACATCACACTCTAGACTCAAGACCCATACCAGCATTCTACTTACCCACTCTGCAGTTTGGTAAGCAAAATGTGAGTGCCCACAACGACTTCTTGGCAAAATCCATGAGATTGCCTCTGCATAAGGCAGTGAGATGCTTTGGTGCTGTAAACCTTCTCGAGACACCTGTCTTTCTACTTTAATGTGGAGGCAACTGAGAAGGGACTAAATTTCTGTCTTAGCTGCTCACTTGAATGCTAGAAGTTAGGCTGAAGTTGCTTGTGTTTACTTTCAACTTGAATGGAAATGTGAGAGGTTAATTTGTGAAGGAAGGGAAGATGTGTCCTGAGCTGGCTCTGTAAGAGTGTTTTAGGTCCTCTTACAGTAGCTAATAGCTAGTTGTATATTTGTTTTGCATTTGCCATGTCTCTTCGGATCCTACTCAACTCTGACTGAAAGGTCCCTTTGTACCAGGTTTTGAATATTTTGTCTTATTGTCCTGAAGGAGAGTTTCCCAGTTATGTCGTTTCAATAAATCGCACATTCTTTGCTGTATTTTTACCTTCTGTTCCTTTGCTTTTGAAGGCTTATCTGGAGAGTGAGAGCTGCCAAAATTGCAACTGTGCAGTATTTCCTGGCCTGGCAAGTTTGACATTTCTCCCTTGCTGACAATGCCATGAATAGCTGAATGATAATATGGTTTTTGCTTTTTAAGCCTTTCCCACACCTGTCTTTGTTCATCTGCAGAGATTTCATGTTCTCTTTTACATTACTAAAATGGAAGCATTTCCAAAATAGTAGAAGGAAAACATGCCCACAAAACCCCCTCCTTTCCTTTATACTGCTAAGGTACATGCCAATTAAAATCAGCTTTTACTGGAATTGCTCAAGCCCTTTACACAGGGGAAAAGAATCATAATATGTATACGCAGTCCAGAGGTAAGATTAGGCCTGAGTTAGTTTAAAAACTTCTGGAAATCCAGAATCTTGTGGTTTAGATGTCACCCCTTCTCTCCCACAGAGAAGTCACTTTCCAAACCATACAGTTCAATCCTATAGTTGAAGCACCAGGGCTCTGTGACATGTAATGATTTCCTAAGGAACTCACTTGCACACATAAGTATTTTGCCAGACATAAATACTTTTTCCACCTTCTGAACATAGTGAGAAAGACATTATAGTTTCTCATTTGCCAGCCAAAGTTACAGGTTGATGGACTATAGGCAGCTATAAGTTGAGAAGGAGTTGAGGCCACATCTGTTCTCTATTGCTCCATTCCTGCATTGGGTGACTAGAAGAAACACTGCTAATAACAATGTGTATTCTGTAAGTCTCCCCAGTGTCTTGCAGAGGGAGCAAGTATTTCCTTTTGAGAGCTCTGCATCTCAAAATATATGGTAGGAATTAAATTACTGCTAATTAAGTATAGTAATCCAAAGACTCAAACACTAACAGGCTAAACCAGAAAATATGAAAAAGAGAAATACCTTTTCTGGAACTTTTTATGTTTTCCATCTCATAATTGCCTAACCTGCACTGAGAATTGCTTTCTGTCACATCTCCCATCTCATGTGAATTTGTTATTCTTGGATTTCTTTTCCTTGGGGGCAGTTTTGTTTGTAGTTGCTGTTTGCTTACAGGACTGGAAATAAAAAAAAATTCACTGCCTGTCATAAAACAATTTTACCTGGGAGAAAACAGTAACACCACTGAGGCAACTGTACAGTTACATTTCTTGCTAAATATGTGCTTTTTACTGATTGCTTTTTTATTTTCACATTTCCTCTCTTACAGCCCTTGACAGCCTCTAATTCCAAAGGGTAAATTCCGTCTTGCTCCAAATCAGGGTACACAAGTTAGACTGATGAAGGCAGTGGGTAATACCAGAGAATAGACACAAATCAACAATCAATAATGGTAATGATCTGTCATTAAAAAAAATAATTTTAAAATGGCAACAAAATTAGTATGTTGCATATTTTTCTCCAAGTCTTAAAACCACAAATCAAGATTTTTAAAAGCAAGCAACTGAACTTAGTTTGCGTGGGCCACATTTTAACGACATCTGGAAAGGTAATCTTAATTTGGTTGCTTTATGACGTTTCAAAAGCTCCTGTTGGTTTTAACTGTGGTGGCTAACCATTTTCCTCTTCTGGCCTTCTCTCAACGTTCTGCAAGTTCTATCTCTTTATTTATATGGTTATTTTCAGTTGCCCCATTTTGGTAATTTATTAAGTATTCTTATTACTTCATGGATGCTTTTCATCTCTACAATGAATCTTTAAAAATTAGTAGGTCTCCTTGATTACTATTTTGTAGCATTTGAATAAATAATAGCGTTGTAACCTGCTCACTCATGCTTTTCTGTTAAATTTGCATCAACTATCAATCTGTTTTGTAACTGTAGCTTTCTGGGACTGGTTCTTTAAAAGCACTGTTGTTCAGACTTTATTTTGCTTGCACACAGGACACGCAGTAGGATGATTGGATTTACCTCAATGATCACAATTTTTAACTCTCAGAGGAATTATTCTTTATCTCTCAAGGTAAAGTTTAATATAGATTTCCTAGCACATTGGATGCAACTCTTTTGATTTAGGAAATTATCTTCTGGACTAACACCAGTCTTTTAATGTACATATTTCATATTGTAGCCATGTGTGTTAATGCACTTTTCTCAAGGTAGAAACTATAAACTGATATTAAGAACCCAGGCATCCTTTACTTTTTCTGGTTTTACAGTCTGTAAAAAGTGTCATTTTAATCCCATCTCATGCTTTATCTGTTATCACACTGAGCATTCAAGATCACTTTCATATTATTTTTCAGTGAGTGAGAGAAAGGTAATTCCATTTTCTACAGAGTTTTCTCAAATGAAAGTAACATATTTTGGAAATCTCTAGATTCTATTCATGAAATAGATACAGAATCTATCCCTGCAGCTCTTCTATAATGCAACATCTTTCTCAGGTGTTTTTCCATAACGCCTTTTGTACTTGAGGAAGAGAAAATAGCAGCTTATATCTAATAAATGTCATACTGAAGATGTGCCAAATTTTCAATAGCAAACTGCAGTGAAGTGCACAACCTAAAAGCTGCAGTGTATTCTTTGGATTCACAGGCTAGTGAGGACTGTTAGATATGCCATGATCCTTTTATGCTAACGTTTTTGATGGAAATGAAACTCTTTGTGTTAAACCTGTTACTCAGTTTGCTCACTCATGCACAGCTTCCTCTGACTTTCGTTTCATTTACAACGCCCTTGGAATTAGGAAATTTAAACTCTGAGACCTCTCTCACTACACCTTGCTGAAACAGAACCAGTAGGGACACTAAATATTAGTCAGTTATTTATGGAGAAAATAAGAATCATGTCCTCCTCAAAAATCACTTACCTTCACAGCCAAGAAATGGTGCAGTTGAAGTATTTGACACTTGGGAATGTGTATTTCTCTTACTGACTTCTCTCCATAGCAAAGCAGCATGGCTTACATATGGGAACACAGTTGGTGACGTACTTCACAGGCCAGTAAAGAATGGGGATGGATTTCAGGGTTGCCAGATGGATATCTGAGGCCTTTTTGAGGATCTGTCTAAATAGCACTGCTCCAAGGGTAGCTTTTATTATTATTATTAGTAATCTGCACATTGTAATTTAAAAATGCATCCTGGTCTGATAATAACAGATCTTGGCTTTGCACATTTCGAGAGAGATTTTTTTGTCTCAGTTGGTATGGTATTATCACATCCCCACCAGTTTTATTCTTTGCTGTAGACAGTTTTAAAATGCAACTAAAAAATAAAATCTCCTGGCTGCAGCAAGGGAGGGATTATCACACGTTAACTTGATATGCTTGCTCTGAGTGGTTTTATTGCTTCTCACAAAATTTTAAAATTTCAGTATTTATAACCCATTTTAGAAATTATCATCAGAGGGATATTAGTCTATCCCATGAAGGATAGATGATATACATTTTTACAGCTTATTAGGCTCCTAGATTTACCCTGAACACATAAACAAAGTCTGCTTGAAATACTGGCCTCCTACACAGCTACATTCAAATTACTGGGTAGATGGTCCCACTGGGGTTCCTGTTGTGTACCCTGCAACTACCAAGATTCACTGTGCCAGTGAGGATCCTAATGATAGCTAAGAGTCCTGAAACTTTCGGTTTTCATGGCAACGACACAGTCTGTTGTACAATAACTACTGCTTTGTCACTTGTTTCAAGTTGGCACTTTGAAAACAGTTGGCAGTAGAAAAGCTTCTTTTTATGCCTTCTCTCTACAGAGCCTGATATTCTTGCCTGATGCATTTTGCTTGTGCACAAGATGGATCTCTTTCCAGGAAGTGAGTTGGCAAGGGGATTTCATGCTATTAATGGTTATGTGATTAGCTTGCTGTTCATGGCACTGTGATAATGAGTTACCTTCAGGGAAACATGGATCTGCTTCTCAGCTTGCATGCTTGTCACCTCAGAGGCTTCTGAGCTGAAGCTCATGAAGGTTGTAGTCAGAGGTTAGGAAAGATCAAGAAAATACCCGTTAGGTGTGGATACCTAGATAGATATCAGTGAGGTGTGGCTGAACACTGTCATTTGTGGGGAGATACTAGTGGCAAAAGAGGTCTTTCACAAATGCTCCTCTCAAAGGTCAGATATCTCTTCTAATTGCTCTGGACCACAGCCCCAGAATGGTGCTGGGGCAGGAGCTTTTGATACTGATGATAAAAAACACAGTCTGGGCTCCCTGACTGTGACCCCACAGATAGTGTTAACTTATACAGATCTGTGTAAAACATCTAACTTTCACCTGCTACTTCAAATGGCAATAAGAGCTGAGCAGCTGCCTGCCGAAAGCTGTGAAAATGACCTAATAACTTTGAATGGGCTACAGATCAGACCCAGGATATTAGTTTCTGCAACAGTCTTTAGGACACATTTCCAAAAAAGCACACAAATGCATGCCTAACTTTAAAATCTGCATTGCTCCATGTGAATAGGGATGGTGTCTTGAATCAGGGTGTTGTTAATGGTTATGTTACAGTTATTAATAAGAAGCAGTCAGCTGCAGATGTGGCTGTGCATTGGTAGTTGATGTATATAGATCCTTAGATTTTGTAAGGGGACTGAAGGGGGAACTTGCTGACTGAATGGCTTTCTCAGATGTGACAGTCACAGGAGTGGTTTCAGATGGGTGACCTGCTTTGGAGTGAACCTCAGTATAGTGGAAACTATTCTTGGGAAGTGTGATGACAAGGGACTTAGATCTGTTTCCTTTTTTCTTATTAATTGCATGCACAACTGTAACCAATGTATTCAACAGGCAGCATCTGGTACATTTCTGTCTTCATGGTTCCATGAAAATCTCTCAGTGATTAAGGAGAAGCGATCAGTAGAACCCCTTTGATCTGGGTGAGGAATGGAAGAGTTTAAGACCATGGAAAAGTACTTAGATTGTCTATTCTGACAAGACTATTAGATGTATGTTGCATTTCGCTTACGTGTCCTTGTGTAAACCCCAAATATATACATTATATTATCAACCTTTCAGGATATTGAGCAGTGTGCAAGATACAGGAAGCAGAAATATACTTTGCTGCTATTTCTGGTAATCAGGTAGTTGTGAAACATGTTCCCCTGTCCTCTGGTTTAGGAGGGATAGATATATTGTTGGAAAAAACCAACCAACCAAAAGATAAACCCCCCAATAATCAATATAATGAAACATCAGCTTTGCCATACTCCCTTTCAGCAGATGTTCACTGCACAGGGTGTCTCTGCTCCAGTTGTGGCCAAGCACTGATTATCAGAAAAAAAAGTGAAGGTAAAAAATCCTGGAATAACAACTCCCATCTAGTGCCTCCACATCAGAACAGGCTCGTGGCCTTCAACAGACTGTCCTGCCATGGTGGCATACCTGATTCAGTACCACCAGTCAACATCACCTTCAGTGAGAAATGATCTCTCAATAAGAGCCCAGTTACTGCTCCATCAGCCTTTAAAGCAGGCTGCAAGTTCTAGTGGTAACTAGCTCTTGTAGCTGCCTTTGAATGACTGCCCTTTTGCCTCCTGCACTTGATCTGACCTACACGTTTTCTTTGTTTTGCTAAAAATAGGTGGTCTAAAGCTATCAGCAGAATGATCTGTTCAGAGGCAAACTGCAATGCTAGAGTGCAGTTGCTTTTTAGCAAACTTAATATGTATCAAATTAATTATCTCAATGAAGGCTAAATAGCACTTTACAGTGCTGACCAGGGAACTCCAAGCTTCTGTTGTCTCACACAACATTTTGCTGCTTTGAGAATGTTGTTCTTCATAAAACAAAACAGCACTGATTAGGAGGATTGGAATTAAAATACTCAGCCAGGCTGCTGATTTGGATGTAAAGTACAATGATGGAACAAGAGCAGTTGGAACAGGAAAAGTAATTTTGATTTTCAATGTCTAAATTGAACTATTAGGGAAGAATTGGTTTGGCATGGATAACCAAGAAATGTCAATAGGTAACAAATGCTGAGTAAATCACAGTAACACTGTAATTTGGGCTAGTCTTTAAGTATATGGGATTGCTCTCTCCCTAGATCCTTCATTCATAAATTATAAACCATTGATGGGATGAAGAGACACAAACAGATCTTAGAAAAATATAAAGATTCGTTCAGCCTCAAGAGTCGGGGTTTTGTGATGAAATAGTCAAAGTCTCTGTGTAATTCAGGAGGCCAGGTCCCATTCTCCAGCGGAGTACACAAGCACAGCTGCTGCTCTGAAAAATACACAGCTTACACGGATCTGACAGAAAAGTGAGGGAGGGAGCTAGGATGTATGGGGCAAGTAAAGGAGATCAGGGCAAAGCCAGAAATAGATCTAGCTTCTATACAATGCTATCTCTCAAGACATAAGTTGCAGGATGGGCTAAGTTTAGATCCAGATGCACATTTTCCAGCTGGAGTTTTAGGCTGTCTGCCACTGTCTGAAGTATTGGCCCACATTCCTGTTTTATTCCCTCTGTGAGCGTAGTGTGAGTTAACAGGAAAGGCAATTAGAGTCTCTGAGCCTGTTAGTCTGTTTATACCTTTGGTATTTACATGAGGTTTTGAGCAGCTGCTTTGGTCAGAGGCTTTCAAAGGCAATATTTATGGAATTTCCTCTAATATTGTCAATTGAAAGTTTGAAGTGTCACTGCAGATACTTTAACAGACCTTATTAAAAGGGGAACTTTCAGTGCCATTCTATTCTTCTTGCTGTTTCATATGGGATTGAGTGTGCCCTCAGCAAGTTTGC
>NW_009930564.1:0-17877 GCF_000696875.1 Nestor notabilis
CCATCTGTCCCATGCTGCAGCATGCTGCTCCTCCTGAGCTCCTTGTCCTGTCCTCTCTCCTGCACCCTCCTGAGATGGGGGCATCCAGGCAGAGGTTCCATCCCTTCAGCCAAGGCAGTGTCCCAAGAATTGGACCCTGAGGAGGGACAGGACAGAGTCCTGCTGAGGGATCTCTTCTCACATGGCGGATCACAGTAAGGTAGCTCTCCTTGCATGGGGATCTTGCCAAGGGAGCTGCACATGGCCAGAAGGGATGGCCATGCTGGAGGGTCCTGCAGCACTCTCCACTCCCAACACCTCTGCCCTGTTCCTCCCTGTGCTGTGCAACATCCCATTAGCTCCCTCTGGGCATCAGTGGTCCCTCCTCAATGGGGTTCATCCCACCCAGGTCTGTGCCATCATGTATTCAAGGCAGGGGCCTGAGGAACCCTGCAGGCAGCAACCCTCTGCAAGCTGCTCTTCCACCAGCGAAATCCAAGCATTTGGGTCTTTTCCTGGAGCTTCTTGTGAAATGGCTCCTGGAGGACATGCAGGAGGAGCATGTCCCCCGCGGAGCAGGGCCAGCCCAGCTCTTGCATGCAGTCTCACCACTGGGCACCCTGGGGCACAGGGGAGTGGGCAATGCTTGGGTTGGGGATCACAAAGCTCTCCCTTGCTGGAAATCAAACAGAGCTTATGGTCATCAAGCAGCATCACTTCCAGAGTCCCACAGAAACAAACTGCTTGTCATTTGGGTGCCGAGGGACCCCATCCCACCCCAGGCAGTCCAAGGGGACCCAAGGGGCGAGCACTTCACTTCCCACAGCTCTAAGATCACAAGGGAATTCCATTTTCCTCCCCTAAATCATGAGGTGGGTCTCAAAGCCTGGGGGAACACTTCATTTTCAGGGCTGCTCTTTAAATTGAGGAGTTTGAATATGATTTGTGTTTTGACACAGCTTTGTTGGTGCCTCTGCATCCCTCTTACCCTGGTTGCTGGAATGGCCAAGTTCCCTCAGCTTCCTCTTCGCCTTGCTTACCCACAGCATCACATCTGGTCATACCTCCTTCACAGTGTCTGGGTGGCTCCAGCTCCTTTCCCTGCCCATGGCTGGGTCCTGCAGAAAAGTCAGCGTGGGTCTGGACTGTTGGGCTTCCTCCATCCTGCCTGCATGGAAACACTGCTCTCTGAAGCAAGGGAAAGGCAGCTCCTTGGTGGTGGCTCTTCTCCAGATGGTGGATTCAGCCTCTAGCAGAAGGTTAAAATTGCCTGGGGCATGGTCAGAAGGACTCCACATCCCACCAGGAGCTGCTCATGGCAAGAAACACACTTGCACCAGCAAGCCCTGAGAGGTTCGTCAAAGCATCCAAACGAGCTCTGCACCCGCTCCCCTTCTGAAGCTCCTAAACACCTCTGACAGGAGACCCCAAAGTCTCTACCAGGGTCTGATGAGCTGGGAGAGGAGGACACGTGAGGAGCCCCTGTGTAGGAGCAGGTAATGCTCAGCCTGTCCCTGGCCCTGCCTGGAGCTATGTCCTGCCAGCGCACTGCATTGCCATGAGGATGTAGTCTGCTGGCAAGCCTGGCCAGTCCCTCTGAGCTGCTGGCGGGCTGTCCCTGCCAAGGACTCATCCTGCTCCTGATCCGCCAGGAAGCCAACTGTGCAGGCAGCCAGGCTGAGCTCCTTCACCCTCTCCTGCTCTGCTGCGCCACTGGAATCTTTTCCGTCCATCATCTCCAGCAGCCCACATGGTGCTCCTGAAGCCTTGCCATGGCTTTGCCTGTGCCCCCAGCCTCCTCCATCCCTCTCCCCAGGAAACAAGGGGTGATTCACAGCTACGGGGGGGTCAGAGGGGCACAACAGGGTGAGGTGTTTGCCAGGGACCATCACAACTTCACCTTGTATAGAGGAGATGGCTGGGAAGCGGTTAACACTTCGGTGCTGATTGATTTCTCCTGGAAGGAAGGAAGTGTCCTCACACAGAAAAAATGCAGAAATAACAGGGTTGGGTGGGTTTTTTGTTTTGTTTTGTTTTTTTTGGTGTTTTTTTTTTTTTTTTTTTTGTTGTTGTTTTTCTTTTTTGTTTTTGTTTTGTTTTGTTTTGTTTTTTTAAAAATAGCTATTCTTTTTTCCAGTCATCTGTGCCACTCGCAGCTGATGGGAGGGGGGATGGTGCTGGATGGGGGGAATCTTTTGGGTTTGGGACTGATACTACACTTACAGTCTACAAAACAAGAGAAGACATCTGTCCCCAGTGGAGTATTACGCACAGATCTAGGATTTTAGTATTGCACTCGCATCCAGTGCTATCATTACAGATGCACAGAGTGAAGATGGTCATGCACAGTCCTACTCTCCCTCCTCCTTGCTGTCTTCCTTGCCTGCAATCCACCATGGTTCCCCTTGCCAATAGGCTCCTCCTGCTATTCCAGGATCTTTGAGTGCTTTTCAACCACAACTGTCTCCTTCTGGCCTTCCCCCATCCCTTCTTCTGCTCATCGTTGGTGCTGGGGAGCAGCACCTGAGCAGCAGTGGGGAGCATGCCTCTGCCTGGGCCACAGCCTGGTCCTTCACACCTCTGCAAGGCCAGCCATGGAGAACACCTTCCTTTGCAGATTGCAGGTCTCTAAGCCTCTTTCAGGAGCAGCCCTCAGAGACCACAGACTCATTCTCATCCAGATAAGACATCACTGCAGACAGCACCATCCCAAGTGCTAGTCATGTAGTGCTGCAGCTGATGTGCTCACTACAGACACCCTCCAAAAATGCTCTAACTCCTCTTTAGCAGCTCTGGTCACTGGCTATGCTCCTTGTTAGCATGTCATCAGCCAAGTGTAAAACCTGCCAGGCTTGTCTGGGTGCTCTGCCCGTGCTTCCACAGGGATCATGCCATCTGGTGCAGAGCAGCAGGGCCGTTCGCTGGGCAATGATTGATGGGAGCATCCCAAGGGAGTTCCTGCACAGGAAGAGTGTTCAGGAAGGGAGGAGGCTGCTCCTGCCGAAACTTGGTCCTACAGGGAAGATGGCGATGGCGAGATGAGCCTCGGCTGGGATGCCCTTGGTCACAGCCCTGGCACTGGCACTGAGGCCAGTGGTCCTGGATGGGTGCTTGCTGGCCCTGTCATGTGCCCGGAGCTTATGGAGTGGGCTCCGGCTCCGGCAGCGCCTCTTTGCCAAATGCTTTTCAACAAAATCTTCATCTTGACATTGGTTTTTGCTTTTGGCATGTCCCTTCTCTGCCTTGCCTGGTTATTTCCAACGGCATGATCACCCATGCAGCATTTTCAATCCCACCAAAAGAGCTCACTCAAGTCATTAACAAATATTCAAAAGAAGCAAGATGCTGCTCTGTTGGCTCAAGTAGGACAGGACCTAGTTGTGTGCAATGTGCTCAAAATGTGAGGTCTTGAATGAAGACGTGACCTGGAGAACGTGGCTCTGCTAGAGAGGTGGTAGGTCCCTTACTCCTGCCTTTGAATCTGGAGGGCAGAGGGTGGAGAGGAGAGGGGCAGGTGAAGAACGAACCATAGGAGGGAGAAGAGGAAGTTGAGTGAGCAGAGCATCCCACATTAATTTTATTATCTATAGATAAATGTGAAGGCTTTTATGTGCCAACTGGAGGTTTGCATGCTGTTCAGAGCAGGCAAAGGGGAGCAGATGTGGTCAGGAGGAGAGTTAGAGATGGCAGGGTAAAGAGAACTACCAGTGATTGAGAGAACCTGTTATGACAGCGGGGAAGTGAGCACGTGCCCCACGGTTCGTTACAGGCTCTTCTGGCAATTGCACTCACTTGCCTTGGGGCTTTGGAGGAGAGAAGCATCAGACTGGTGGCTACATCCCATGATTTACAATACATTTGATATTTCTAGCCCATTAATAAAACATGCAGTTGGCCATGAAAGGCACATCTGCCTATTTTGAAGACTATAATAATGGATAAAGCTCTGACACATGGATTTCTGTAAGAAAACTAGCACTGTAAATAGCGTTCCAAAATGATGTATTCCATCAAATTCAATGGGACAGTTATTGTATGCTAATTAAATACTACTGAACTATTCAACAGTTGGATGGTGAATAGAGACACAATTTTAGAAAGCCACACAGCTCCTCAGAACACCCACAGACTCCCAAGACTTTTACTGCTGCCCTCAGCCTGCAACCACCTCTGATAAGAGGCTGTGGACAAGCAGGACAGGCTATTCCCTTGTAAACTGGATCCAGCTATCAGCAATATTAACTGAGTCAAGTGACCTGTCTGTAAAGACCTTTGTGAACATCGGCACAGCTGTAATCCACTGTCCAGGTGGTTTAATGATATCAAAGTTTACACATCCCATCTCCAGGAAATCAGGAAGTGGTAAATGCCCCATTCCTGGCAGTGTTCAAGGCCAGGTTGGACAGAGCTTTGGGCGACATGGTCTAGGGTGAGACGTCCCTGCCCATGGCAGGGGGTTGGAACTGGATGAGCTTTAAGGTCTTTTCCAACCCAAACCAGACTGTGATTCTATGATCGCTTGCTCCACTTATTTTTTCCCTCTTCGTAGAAGAGCTCCACGCACTCCTCACTGATGCCTCTTTGTCCTTCCCAGGATGATTTCCTAACTGTGCTGCTTTCCAAGACTTTCTTACTTTAATTCACCCAGTCCAACCTTACTTTGCCTGTTGAATGCGTGTTTTGGGCCCTCCAACCAATGCAGACTCACACAGGCTACAAACAAGCAAATACATAAAAAAGGGCCAACTGCAAAAAGAACTCCAGTATTTGCTATGGGAGAAGTATGCTAAGAAAGACGTGTCTTGCCCCAGCTCTAAACTGACCTGCTCAGGGCCCTAGATGTTGGCTGCAGGGATGGAGAGGCCCGAGGGGGTTCCCAGGAACAGTGCTGTGCTCCATGGAAAACTCTTCTCCAAACTCCTGCGCTGTGGCAGACCAGCTCTCAAACAACTCCAGCCTGTGGGCCTTCCTCCTCCTCAGTCCTTTTAACAGATAGGCTGAAAGCTAATGTAGACAGACAGACAGACAGAGGTATTTCCAAATCTTCACTGGTGCCTGACATTATAACATGTATGTAGGATCTCATTCCACCCAGCACCTTGGTCTGGAAGCTTTCACATGATCTAGCCCAGGAGTGCCAAGCTCTCCTTATAAGAGCAGTGTATTGATAGAGCCTTTGGACACTTTCAAGTCTGCTAAAAAGATGTTTCGAGGTGACAGATCTTAAGCAACACACAGAGCTGAGTGCTGCTCTGCTCTCCACACCCTTCCCTGCTGCCAGGGGAAAGCAGCCACTATCAGTGATAGCTGGATCCAATTTATTAGGCGCTTCGAGGAGACATTCATCAGGCAAGGAGATAAATAATCTTCAGATGGAACAATTAAATTTAATTGCCTGAAGATTATTTGTCTCCTTCCCTGATGATTGTCTCTGCTGAGAGCCTTATAAATTGGATCCAGCTATCAGCAATATTAACTGTGTTTCCCCTAAAGACTGGCCCAGCTGCCCAGACCAAAACACTGGGCTCAGAATAAACTTTCACTGTTGCCTTGACGCTTGTGTGTGTCTTTTTCCTTGCAGATAGACAGGTCCATGGTCTAATGGCTGGGTTTTCTGGCCCCTGGTGGGTGCCTCCTGAGCTCAGCAGTGCTGCTCCTACTCCAGTGGCCCCGTGGCAGTGATGTCCTGCTTGGAAATCAGGAGGGACGTGGTGAGCCCTGAGGTGGACCATGCAGGGTTGCAAGGAGCTGGATTTCGTTGTGGCTGGAGTACTGAAGAGGGTGGTGGGGTCCATAGCATGCGATGGACCAGTGACAGCACATGCAGGAGTGTGCTTTTGCTGCCCGCAAGAGAAATGGTGACAGAGCCACATCTCAGACTAGAGAGACCTTCAGCATGTGTGTGGCCTCACTAATGCCTGTCCCAGTCAGTCTGCCAGCTCAACACCAGCAAACTGCGGGAGTGAGGCTTTTCCACGCAGAGGCAGAACCAGGATAGCCACCATATTCATGTTACTTCAGGCCAGGACCAAAGCTGGAACCTCTTCAACAACCTAGGAGCCATCAACTCCTTCCTCTGTATATGTCTGAAGTCTGGAAAATATCTTAAATATGGGAGAGGAAAGGGAGGGGGTTGATCCTCAGCTGGTGTAAATCAACGGAGCTCCATTGACGTTGTTGGATGATTACTGAGACTTATGTCCTCTGACCCCAAAAATGTCTAGGGAGGGAGGTAATGACTGCAGAGCATTCCAGTGTTGCAAGAGATCTTCCTCCAGCCTGGCTAGAGGGAGGCTCTAACTCTAGGGGCTGGGAAGTGCAGGGATAAGTGTCTGGGTGAAGGAAAGGAAGAAAATGCCCCAGGATTCCTCACTCTGTGTCTCAGATTGAAGGTAAGCTGGAAACCAGAGAGGTCGAGCTGCAGGGACCATATTCATGGGGAGATCTCACTCTCCTGCACCTTTCTGAACATGGAGGATGGATGGCTCTACATATGAGCACCATGATCTCTGCTCTCAGTCCACCTCTGGGTACCCATGGAGTCTAACACGTCTGCCAGGCAGGACTGAGCTCAAGTCCACACTGCACCATGGGAGCCATCAGCTGCTCACCCCACATCGTCCACTCTCATGCCCTGGGAGGACTTCGGGCTGTTGGCAATCACCAAGATCCACGGGCAACGCAACCTTCTGCTCAAACGCTGACAATGCTCCAACAGACGAGCAGCGTCCAGACGTCCCTGAACACAAGGCAGTATTCGGTGGTGCGGGCTGGGTGCCAGCGCTGTGTGCTTCTTCCTGTGAGCAGCACAGAAAAGACCCTGGAATCAACATGTTTACTGACAGACTCCTGCTCTGTTGGCCTGGTTTTCTAAGGAAATGAAGCTTGTGCAATCACATTGTCTGGGGGTGTCTGTTCCTAATAATTTCTCAGTCCACCAGCCAATTCCAATCTGATCTGACAGAGGGGGAGAGGTCTCAAAATATTGTGTTCTCCCAAGTGTCCCAGGAGTACGCTGAGGTGCAGGTAACTTGGACAGTGCAAGGAACAGAAGCACCTTCTACACAACATCATGAAGGAAAGCAGCGAGGTCATGGTTGATTGCCAGCAGGTAACCCACAGCCCCATTGGGAAAAGGACCTTGCCAGCAGTAGCCAGAGCTGTATGAGCATCATCAGCTATGAGAAGCATGCGTGTCCGGAAGGACGTGAGCTCCAGCTACGCAGGGCCTGGCGCTGCCTGCAGTTAGCACACGTCTGGGCAGAGGAGGACAGTCTACATCAAGCCATGGCTACCAGAATGTGTGGAGCTGACTGCTGAAAAGCCTCCAGCTCCCCAAAGCGCCGGGGCTGAGGGATGCTTGGCTGGAAGGCGTGGGATCCCAGCGGGCAAAGTCTCCCTTCCGCTGGGGACAGGCGTTTCCAGGAGCAAAGCTGCAGCACCAGCTCCTCGCCAAGCAGAGCGGGACCATCGGCTGCCCCACGTCGCATCTTGCTTCAGTCTGGACAGGATCTGGACAGCAGTGCCTTGTTTCTCCTCTTGTTGACGCTGGTTTAATTTGCTGAAGGCGCTCGATGGTGCACATGGTCTTTCTAGCTCAGCCCTGCCAGTAATATGAGCTTAACAGAGTTGGAGAGGACTTTTTTTTTTAAGTCCCTATACAAACATGATTTGTTTTGTAATAACTCTTCTTCTGTTCTGTTTTGAAGGGGATGATGGCTCTGGGATCTGAGGGACTCAGAGACAGCTCAGAGCAGCTCAAATTCCTCTCCACGTGCTATCAATTAACATCTTCATTAAACACCCAGATCAAAGCCTCTTCCAGCCAGAGCATGACAGCGCAACAGAGCTTGCCTTCATGAAGTCACCCACAATTGGTGACAAATCAAAAAGGGCTTGGTTTTTCCTGTACCAGCCACACATGGAAATGGGAGATAACTGCCCATGGAGGGAGTGAGTGTCCTCGCACAGCTCCTCATCACTAGCCAGACCAGAAAATAAGGCACAAGCCATGGTGAGGGATGAGGGACCTGCTGCATGTGTGCTTGCTGGGAGAGGCACTGCCTGCAGCAGCAGATCACCACCCCTTGCCAAATCTCCCACTGGTGCCAAGGGCATCTCTCCAGTTGTCTTCATTGAGACTTAACCTCGAGTTAACCCAGCAAAGCAGGAGGGCTGGGAAAGTCATCTGGAAGGAGCCATCACCACAAAATTGTCCAGATGGCTGTTTCCTAGAGACTCTCCAGTGTGTATTCTAGCTTTATTTTACTGACCCTGTGGGCATCCAGGATTCCCAACCCCTGGTAGAGTACAAGCTGTATGCCTGTACCACCGCACACATCCCTGTGTGATCGGGCCTGGCCAGCATGGGGGCCACAGCTTCTGCTGGCATGGGTCCATCTCGGATTGCTGTGGCAACACGTGGCACCAGTGGGCCCTGAGCTGGTCAATACCACACCCTGGACTTTGCACAAATATTTGTGTTTCACCCTGGTACAGAAAGGTAGGTTTCCACTCACACTCGAAACACCAAAACCTGTGATTTCAATCCCTGTGGCAGCTTGGGTGCACCATTAATCCATGCTCAGTGCTCAGCCTAGAGGGAAGAGACTGCAGACAGGGTCTTCTCCTTGCAGAGCCCTTCATTAGATAGCAAGAAACCCAACTCCTTGGTGAGACCTGGCGGCACTCGGTGCTTGTGGTGGACACGGCAGGACCAGGCAGCCCCTGTGAGAGGATGCAGCTGGGCACAGCCGGGACTTGCCCACCAGCCTGGTGGTGTGATCCATGCTCATGTTTTACCCACGCTGACTGTAGGGTGCAACACTGGAATCCTGGCACATTCTCCTTCCTTTCCTTCTGGGCCCAAGCACACATTGCGTTTGTGGCTGTCCTCCCAAACCCACCCAAGGGATGCTTTCTTTAAACGTATGTGGATCTGTAATTAGTTGGTCATTTCATGCATCATTTAAGATAAATTTAGTAGACTTTAGCACCTGGTTTCAGCTTGCTGGTATCATTACAGGGCAAACTGTGGGCAGAGTGAAACTCCAGCATGCACAGAAGGGGTGCCCTCATCTAAGCCGTACTGTTGTATGGCCTCCACCCCATGACCTGCTCAGCTTTGCATCAATGGACAGCACTAGGGGGGGACTGGGCAGGGTTTGTTCTTAATGTAGATCAATTAGCTGTGTGTTGCTCACGAAGGAGCAGGAGCAGCATCCCTGGGTGTGGGAATAGCACAACGCTTGGGGACATAACATCTCCCAGTACGCTTCTCCATCACAACACGCACCCGTGAACCACAGCACGTACCACTAATCCTTTCTGGGACGCTTCACCCATTTCCACCTCCTCCTCCAAGCAGCATGTCCAGGAGCTTGGTGGGATGGATTCCCAGGATCTCAGTGGAAGCACCTAGTGCATTTAATTCAAGGCATTGTTGTTGAAAACTAGCAGTCTTAAGGAAAACTCTGGGAATTAGGTTAACTGATACCATCCTGGCAATGGCATTGCAGGTCTAGGAATGTGGTCCAGCAGCTCAAAAACAGTCAAAGAGCAAAATCATACTTTTGTTGCTATCTTAAAATCAAATTAAACTACTTCAGGACAAACACATTTGCACCTCCAAAGGTTCTTTGAAGCCTGAGTCAGCATAGTTCATGCTTCAGTTTTAAGTTCAGCTTTGAGCATGTGGTTTACAATCTATTGGATTAAGCTGGGGCTTCAGGGAATAACTGTACGGAAAGTGTTGTTTTAAAACATCATCTGTTGGGTTTTTCTTTTTCCTTCCCACCAAAAATGCAGTTTTAGTCATAATATAACTGTCATAAAGGACTGCTGGTTTCAACACGTGGTATCCTCCAAACTTTTTTAGTTAGGGCAAACTTGTAGATAGGGACTGGCCTGTTTCTGCGTTGCGGCTTTTCAAGTGAAAATGAGTTTGTTAAACAAAACCAAACTTCTTTTTCTTTTTTTTCTTCATTTTAAAGTGGAAATAAAATAAAATAAAGCACTATTGCTTCCTCATGAATTTTTATCTTTGTATTTTCACTTCCTGTTTTCACTATGTTTTATTTTGTACGTCGCTTTGGGAACAGACTTTCTTGTGTCCCTGGAATTTTCATGGAGTGGAAAGAGCTGTTTCCTGCCTAGTCTATAGGTGGGTTTGAAGAACCTCAAGCCAAAAAATCCTAGACACACCAAAGTCAGCCGGAGCTTTCCAATGGTGCTAATGTTACCAGGACTCTCACCTCCTCCAATCCAAGTGTCTTTGTGGTTGGGAAATTGCAATCTCGGTCTAAAATGTGCATTGTCCAGCCTGGTTCCACATGGGAAGTGGCTTTGCCCACAGCGTACAGAGTAGACCAGTGTGTGGTTTCACAGAGAAACCTGGGCTGTCTGAGTGAGGGCCACTTGACAGCAAGCCTCAGGCCAACAGTGTTTTGCTCAGTGGATGTTCGGTGAAGCTGCATCCTCAGTGGGCATCTGTGCTGGGGATGGAAAGTGTGGGCACCCCACAACTCCTTGAGTCACCCAGCATAAATCTGATCACACCACATTGCAACACGGCAACTCTATTTATAAGCTATGTGGGTAAACAGTCCATGTAACTGCACAGTAATTGTACAGAGTTCCTACAGATGATAGAGCAATAATTAGCTTAGTAATTGCATGTGCCAGAATAGCCCTGGAACTTCTACAATGTGTTTTGGATGCTTGCTCGCTTTCTCACCTTCTGTTTGAGGGAAGAAAGGCTTCCACTGACTAACAGATCGTGCTCAGAGCATCTCTCCTCTGTGGACAGTGCCACTGCTCTATAGAAAGGGTAACTCCTCAGCTTTCCCCCATAAGCAGAACTAAGGACAAAAGTAGAAGTCCAGGGAAAAAAAGGAAGGAGAAAAAGGAAGAAAAATAAAGAAAAGAAAAGAAAAGAAAAGAAAAGAAAAGAAAAGAAAAGAGAAGAAAAGATAACAAACACCAAACCCCCTCCATGTTTCAGACTCAGAGAGCCAAATCTTGGGCAATACAAAGCCGGATTTGTGTCTGATAAACTGAGCAACTCCCTTTGGATGGGAGAAAAGAAATGCAGATGCTTTAGAAATGATGTCAACAAGCTCCTGATTTTGGGGAGGAAATTCAATGTCCAGTTCAGGTTTATGATGAATCCATACAATGTGAGCAAAATGCCATGCAGGCATGTCTCTTCTGGTGATGTATATTAATGCACTCCTATTAACCTTCACAGAAGTGTGCCAGTTTTCTCCTGCTGAAAATGGACCTGGGTCTACCTCCAAGTGGAGGGAGGAGATCTGGTTGCTAGACCAGTCAAGTTGATATTTTGCTTTCAGTGTCCTCAACAGCAAAAACTTACACACTGACCTGCATTTAAATGCTGTTAGTGACGGAAGTGACTTTGACAGAGATGAAAAGCCCTCACAAAGTACAAACTGTTCTGTAGCATCATCTTCTGGTGCTCCATGGCACCTGGAAGAAGAGGCCAGGGAAGGTAGGGAATGCATCCCCATGTGATGCCAACTGCTGCCCTCAGACCCGGCATACTGCTGTCTGGAAAGGAAACCCCAGAGCCATTTGGTTTGCTGTTGGATTAAGGTCAGCAGGAGACAAGCAGTGTTGGCATAGTGAATGTTCCTGTTGAGCTCAGGTTCGTGGCCAATGGGCTGCTCTCCATTTCTCCCAGATCTTTGCTTCTGCTCCACCTTCCTGAGCAGCATTGCTCAAATCTGCTGTAACCCAGATGAGGTTTTCAAGGATGCCCCATCCACCAGGATGCAGGGTTGCCTGGGTTAGGTGGGTTTATAGCACCCAGGTAGGGCTGTTGTGCAGGGTGTCTGGGGGCCAGGCAGAGGGGGTTGTTGCGTGCTGGAGGTACTCGCCTGGCCCCAGTGGGTGTACTTGAGAAAAGGGAGTGCTCCAAGCAAAATTATGCCTCTTCCAGCTCCAGCTCCATTGCTTTCCCATGCCAGGAGAGAGCAGGGCTGAGGCCAAGTGCTCTGGGGATCTTCCTCCATTGCCTATGCCACAGTGCACACACCAGAGCGAGAGCCAGGCTGGTCCTCACTGAGAAAGCCCCTTCACCAAACCTCTGCCACCAGTGTGAGGAGAACTACCATGGCAAACACCGTCAATCCTTGTGCTGCTGAGGACAGCCCTTCACCTGACAACACACCTTGTCACGCCGTGCCACTGCCCAGAGATCCATCATGAAGCTGGTGGGAGATTGTCAGCCCTGTACCAGCCTTGCTTGAGCAACTTGCTGCCAGATGCATGGCTTTGGGTTGGAGAAAGAAGGGAACAGAGAGCAACTGAGTCACAGGAGAGTGAAGAAGTCAAGCAACATTTGATCCACCTAACTCAGAGCCTCAGTGCCCCTTAGGGCCTTGAGCCACTAAGCCCCAGTCAACTGTAACACCAGAGCATGCATGACATAGCCTTCAAATATTAAAAACCAACCTTCACATAAACAGCCCATGGGTCTAGGCTGGTTCAAGGAGACACATAGGCTCCTCACGGCCCTTAGCACTGAGGTTATAGCCTGAGAGACTGCCACATGCAGAGCCTACATGGTTTCTGCTCCTGCTCCTTGGCTATGGGGAAGGGCAGGAGAGTATCTGAAGGCTTCAAGACCTTTTAGAAAGAAAACATTGGTGCCCATGAAGGCATCCATGGAGAGAAGGATAATGTGAATGCAATCTTCCAGTACCTCAAGGATGGCTACAAGAAAGCTGCTTTAGGGCCCCTTCCAACCCAAACCATTCCATGATCCTGTGATTCCATGAAAAGATGAAACCACCTTGCAAGTGCCATTCCTCAAGAAACGTTGCGTAGCAGACACTGCCACAGAAATCCCTCTTCTTCCCCAGGCCCTCTTTGCTCTGCTCTTCATAGTGGTCCCACCTTATCATGCATCATTTACCAGTGTAGGACAGATGCATCCATAAAGTTCATCTCACAAGGTTGAAGACGTGCTTGGCGAAGGGGTGAGGCTTCCATCAGGACATCACACATCCCAGTGCTGCTCGTAGAGGGGTTTCCTATGCAACTGCTATGCAACTTCTACCCTTCCCATTCTGACTGCCTCCAACTCTGCTTCTACCCAGGCCTCTGCTCTTTCCCTCTTCCTCTTCCAGGCGAGGGGAACTCCCATGGAACCATGTACTGCTTTTGTTCCCTGCAGCCAAGTGGTACATCCTACTATGCAGCCAGAGAAACTCCTGCAGAAAAGCACTGCCCAGCCAGTGAGATTCTCCCTGGTCAGGGGCTCTGCATAGAGAAATGTGGTGAAACAGGTCCCACCAGGGTCTAGCTGCAGATCTTGTACATGTCCACCCCAACCAAAGAGTTAGCACCCAGCTTTGGGTCACAGCTCCATCCCTCTCGATGGCTTCTAGGACAAGAGAACAATTGCTTAAGAAAAGGGAAGGCCTTTCTCCTCTCTGAGTTCAAGTAAAAGGGCAGCAAGAGCTGCATGGATCCATGCTCCAGAGCATCAGGAACACAGATGTAGTTTTCAGTTCATAACCCTGCTCTAATACTGAATTCACTCTGTGACTTCCATAAAGCCACATAATAGTTTTCCACCAGTTGTGCCTTACTTCTCCTCTGCCCCAGGCTCTGAGCATCAGTGATGCATGTGAACAGGCTCTTGCTAGGGAAGGGCTCCTGCCTCTTCAGGATGTCAATGCCCATGGATGCCCAACAAGGGGAACCTCTGAACTCATAACTTACTTCTTGCTTGACCTGGGAAAGTGGGATTGGTTTGAACTTGAGGCAGGAGACAAGTGAAGGGGAAAGGAGATGGGAGAAGTGCTTTTTAAGCGCTCCTTTGCCTCTCGCCTCCGCATCCCACAGTGGTGCCAGCACTGAGGTCAATGCAGTGCGGCTGACTTGCACCAGCTGAGGGGCTGGCACACAGTCCTCCCCTATGAGTGCCTCTGATGTGGGGTGTCAAAGGGCACAATGCTGGGATATATCCCTGCCTGCACTGCAGTAAGGCGAGGAACAATGGACCTTCGCCCCGGCATCCTGTGAGGTGTTTGCTGCTTACCCCAAATCCCTCCATGCAGAGAGAAGGGGAGTAAGGTGGCTGCTAAAGGGGCAACAGCAACACGTGTCTCACCCCACCAAGGGCCATAAGCCCTACCACCTTGCTTGGAAGTGTTTTTGCCAGCTGCAATACGGCTGTGAGCTCTGCTGCCTTCCACTCTCTCCTGGTGCCCTTCCCTCAGTGGCTTCATGCACTTCACTGCAGACGCTCAGGGCCTGCGACCATCGGGTGTCCAACACCATGTGGAGGTGGCTGCCTTTGAATGCCAAACTTATTTTACTGCCTTACAGAGCAACAAAGCCCAGAAAAAAAATTTTTAACTTGCACTTCACTCCCACACATGGGATATGGGTGTTAATAAACCTCCGCAAAAGCCTCCACGGAGAGCATCCCATGAAAAACTCCTGGGAAATGTGAGCCCAGCCCTTGACAGGGCCAATTTGGAGGATGAAGGAAACCTACCCATCAAGCCGCAAGAAGGAACAGTGCTACGCAGTCAGCAGCAGTCATCTTTACTATGGACCACAGGAGATCAGAAAAATAACCTTGTTAACAAGAGACCTAGTGGCTAACAAAACGTCATGCTATAGGACATATAAGAGAGGCCAAGCACAATTACCAGAACAAAATAGCAACTGAGGAGGCAAGGAAACCCCAGGGTGGTGTGCAGGGTGCTGCAGGAGATGATGCCCTATAGCAAACCTCTAGAGGTGGTATCAACAAAGCTGTGCGCACCCGTGTGTGTGCGTGGGGCCGGCTGCTTTTAGAACAAGTCAAAGGGGCTTACATGACTCCAGTGTTTCCAGCACAATTATTAGTAATATATCTTCACCAAAAAAAAAAAATCATTTTGTCCCAAGAACTATGTGCAAGGGTTGTTTCTCCAGGTACAGTGAAAGGAGGGCAGATGGGAAAACACCCTTCTCAGTGCTGTCCCTGGGACTCCTGCCCTCTCCTCACTGACACCACAACCCTCCCCAGCAACCCTCTGTAGCTTTGCTTTCAGTGAATCCCCAACAAGTCTTTTCAGAAAAAGAAGAAAAAAAAAGGTATTGCTGCTTCTTCTTGTAATATTTTTTCCTCTCTCTCCCCCCCCCCCTTCCCCCTTAAAAATGTTTACTTTCAGAAATTCCATTCCTGCAGAGATTCCTCCCAAGCTCTGAGGTCTCTGCACTCCACCCTCCTCTTCTGCAGTCAGAAAAACTGAGTCTTGATGTCTCTTTGGTTAAAAAAAAAAAAAAAAAACAACAAAAAAAACCACAAACAAATAACACACAGCCCAGTATGATCCCATCCGCCCCGCGACGCCTGATGAGAGGGTGTCTGTGGAAGAAGGAAGCATCAGAGACGAGCTGTCTGCTCTGAAAACTGAGGTCCCTGCGCCTCCTGGCTGGCTCTCCTGCTCTCATACGGTGGTCGCTGGCCCGTACTGGAGCACCAGAGGGGATGTCTCCTTGATCCGGACATAGAACCGCCCCTCAGGCTGGGTCATTTGGAGGGACAGAGGAAAGAAGTCATCAGGAAGCCACTGCTCACTGTCGTCGGAAGCGAACACCAGTCCGAAGTGCTCCAGCTGCTCCTCGCCATAGCAGAAGGTGTCTGAGCCACCCAACACACGGTGGGACACCTCATTCATCTCGAGCACTACCAGCTTCACCACCTCCACAGCAGATGTCTGGCTGGTGATGTGCAGCTGCAGAAAGAGAAGAGAGATGGGATGTAAAAGGGAGAGATGGATGTAACGGGGAGGAAGAAGGAGGAACTGGGGGCCGGAGCCAGCACACGGCGTGTCCTACAGCAGTGATTAGGAGCGTGAAGAACTGCCACCCCGTGGTGCCCAGTGAGCAAACAGCAGCAGCCCAGCATGGAGCTGCGGGCATGTTATGCCCCAGGATACCTGAACTCCTGCAAAGCTTCCTCGCCTGCACTACACTGAGTCCTTACACCTCAACTCTTGCGTGTGTCACCTACACTTGCCCACTTGGCTCAGGCTGCCCACCATCCCGTTATCTGCCCCTGGAGAGGGATAGTCCCAGCTCTGCTCTTGGAATCTGTATAAAGTCCCTCTCACGACCAGGATCCAGACCATCAGACCAGCTGAACCACAATGGCTCTGCCAAACTATTGGTGCTGAGCTGAAGCTTCTTTGGGAAGCGGCACTAGATTTCATCCCATTCACAAGCTTGAGGTTCTCCCACTAACAGCTATCCCTCTGTTTCCTTGGGGACTGCCCATGAATCCCAAATACAGCCAAGAAAAGGAGCTCATCTGGGATTCTGGCTGCTAATGACCATCAGGAGCCCGCTACTTGACTTCAAAGGCCCTGAAGCAGGACATCCATTCTCGCCTGGGCAAGTCGACGGTTTCCTTTGGCACATCGATAAGGGCTTGCGGCAGTGCCTCGGCAGGGTGGTCCAAGCCCTCGGCCCACATGGGCCCTGCCAGCTCCCAACAACCACTGCAGGGCTCAGCTGATTTACACTAGCCCAGGAGCCTTTCCTTTGAACTTGCCTTTCTTTGAGAAGAACATCATAAAACGCTTCCAAACAGGCATGTCCAGAGCTTTCAACTTCAAAAGCCACATGGGCAGCCCGCCAGGAACCTGAGGGCTGCACTTCACTGGCATAGAAATCTATGAGAATTTCTCCAGGGGAAAATAAATACTGTGAGGCAGATTCCCCTCTGCTTCTAACACCCCACTGGGTGTGGAGACACCAGCTATCAGAGCTGCCTGGCAGTAAAATCCATCAGCCCCTTGGCTCTGCCCTTCCTCTACCATTTTATGGGCACAATGCACTCGGGCTGCTCCATCAGCATTGGCTCTGGGCACTGGGAATGTTGGAAGGGAAATTTCAACTGGGGAAGAAGCTTCATGGTGGGAGGAAAGGAGATGGCAGAGACAGAGGGGGACCTGCCCGAGATGGGTGTCCTGTGGGACCTCCTCCGTGGGGCATCCCACCCAGAGCAGATGAGGGTGATCAGAGATGCTGGGTCAGCTCTCAGAAGCAAAGCCCTCATGGAGAGGAACCAGGCCACACAGCAGCTCCAGCAGACCCCAGTACCTGAGCAAGGAAGCAGCTTTGCCTGCTCCCTTTCATGGGCTGGAGATGAGTGGCTCCTGCTCTCCTTTCCTCAAAGACACACATGGCTGGAAGGTGGGAACACAGACCATGGGGTTAGGGGAGGCTGTTAGGAGGGCCAGGGCTGGGCCATGGGGGTGATGGCTGGATATCAGCTGCAGGGCTGTTGTGATTGAACATCAGGACATGGTGAAGGAAACTCATCTGTGTGACCTTTGCTCACTGCCTGCCCCCTCTGGGTGGTACTAACCTACTGAACCATGGGCTGAAAGCTGAACCACAGCTCTGCTGCCTTGTGCCCCCAAAATTCTTGATCCCATGGCCCTGGCTCACCCCCTCTGCAGCAACAGCTACCGCTCCTGAAGAACCATGCACCCTATCCCTACTACAGGGACACAGGGACTCTGGGCAGGAGTGCTGTGGGTCACCAGGGGACCTCAACCCTGGGATGGTGGAGGATGGAGAGGGAAGTGCCAGTTGAGGGGCATGCAAGCCCCTGCTGCCCACCTCCCCATCCTGCCAGCCCTTTCCATTTGTGCCTGGCAGAGCTGCAGCACTGCCCTTTGCAGGCTCCAGTACCTTGACACTGGTCTCTTTGGAGAGTCCGGTCTCGTACTGAGGGCAGACCTGCAAGGTGACAGAGCCCGACTTCTTCTCTTGGTCACCCAAACACCCAGGCTGTTCTGGCTCCTCCTGAAAGTTCTGAGTCCACTCGGCTGAGCGCGTCCGGAAGATGGGCTGGGAGCCCTG
>NW_009930564.1:18050-21173 GCF_000696875.1 Nestor notabilis
CGTGATGCGCAGCAGCTCGATCTGTCGGCTGGGCAGCACAAAGTCACTGTCGTAGAGCTCAGGGGGTGGTCGGGGCTCCTCCAGTGGCGGTGGCAGCAGTGGGGGGGTCTTGAGCTCGTGGGTCTGCAGGACATCCGGGGCACTGTCCCGCAGGGTGCGGGCAGCCCTCCTGCCGCAGCACTCGGGCCCCGAGGAGGAGTACACCAGGTCGAGCTCCTTCGGGCTCTGTGCCCTGCTGGAGTCGTAGTCACTGTCGGTGGCCAGGAACACCTCCGAGGAGCCCTCCTCATCTGACAGCCCATGTGAGTCTGTGAGGGGTGTAAGTGAAGCAAAGAGAGGTTCAGCCTTGGTGTTGGCAACCCTGGCTGAGGGGTTGGACTCACCTGTACCAGATGGAGCCCAAGGAAGCTCCAGAGTGTTCAACCCCTGCTGTACACCCATGCTGCGCTTGCCAAGACACAGGCAGAGCAGGTCCTGCCCCAACTGAGACCAACTGGCCTAACTGTACTCCCAACAGTAGCCCTGCCTGCACCCCCACGGTTCAGGGACAGCCCCTGACCCCACCAGGCTTTGCAAAGCCAGGTCCTTACCAGAGTTGAGCTTACGGCTGGTCTCTGGCGAGGGCGCCGGGGAGGGAAGGTACTCAAGGTGGGATGAGGTGGACCGGGTTTTCTCCTTCATTGCACCTCCAGCCTCACTGAGGAAGCCACTGAGAGACACCCCACAGGAGGGCTGTTTGTACCGGGCGTGTTGCAGGGCATCCATAATCCAGCGCATCTCACGCCAGATCTCCTCCATTTGCTGCCAAAATAGGACAGGATGGATCCCTTTCAAAAAGCAAACAGCAGCAACGAAAAAGCCCCACAGCACCTTTCCCACACACCTTTCCCAAGAGGCAAAAGAGGGAATCCCTGAATCAGGAAATCCCAAGAAGGTGCTCTCAGGTGGGAAAACGCTGTTTCTACCACCGGTGGTTCAGGCAGAGGTGCTGGAAAAGGGGTAGTATGGGGTGCTCTTTTGCACAGGCATCCCAGAATGCACTTCCAGGCCCTTTTCTACCAAGGTGGGGAGCTGCAGAGCAGGAATCTTTGGCTCTTCCATCAGGATTTTTAATGTGATTGTTGCTACACAAAGCCCTGTCTGCTGCTGCCCTGCAGAGAAATCCCGCTGGGTCCCAGCCAACAGGACCAGTGAACAGCCCCAGTGCAGATGCTTCTGCAGCTCATCCAGGGCATCTACTGTCTTGGCCACATCCCACGGGCACCATCAAGTCCTGCTCCTTCCCAGTACACTCCCACTGTGCGCACCTGGATATAGTCCTGAACCTGCTGGTGCCTCTGCTTTGCGGTGGAGAGCTCAGCATCGGAGAAAGCTTCTCTGAGGCTCTGCTGAGAGAGGAGCGACTCCAGCTCCAGGAGCGCAGATACCTGGCAGTACTGAGTGATGAACTCCCGGTCGTACGTGAAGAAGTGGACTGAGGAATGGAGAAAAAAGAGAGGGTGGTTGAAAAACATCAAATCCTGGCTGTGGATGCCCTACAGGCTCCTCCCGGCTCACTCAACACAGGGAGGAGGGACTGCTCTCCTCCAGCCTACCTGGACAGCCCTCAGCATCCCCCTCCACCCCTCCTCTCCTGGGGAAGGTGAGGGAGCTCCAGGACATCCCACTACCCATCCCAGCTCTCAGGAGGTCTCAGAGGACAAGGAGAACAGCAAGGCTGCTTTTTGGCATTCCCTCTCCTCACCTAGCTCAAAGATCTGCAGTGGCAGCGTGAGGAAGCCAGAGCGAGGGGTGTAAGGGTTGTTCTGGCCTGGGGCGGTGCAGACGTCATCCGACGGAGGCAGCAGCAGCAGGAAGGAGACCTGGCCCCCAAAGTCCAGCACCTCTTGGCTGTACAGACGGAAATCTTTGGCCTGCAAGAAGACACTGCAGTAAGGGCTGCAAACATCACCTGGTGGGCCCTCCAGCAAGTGTTCATCCACAGTGGAGTCCTCAGGGACCTCCTGAAGCCAGGGAACATTGCTGTTTCAGCACACAGCCAGTGCTCCTGGCTTCTGGCATAAAATGCACACTTCCCTATCTCTCTTACTTCTTCTAAAAGTCTCTCTACCTCTTGCAACGGGATGTTGACCAGGGTCATCAGCTCCTTGATGGCCACTTGGAGCTCCTGAAACAAGTGGTTCTGGGAGGTCTCAGCCTCTGGCTCTGTAGGAACAGGCTCCTCCACACTGACCATCTTCTGCAGCCATTCCCACTCCTCCCTGGAGAAGAGCAGAGAAAGACACATGAAGGAGGAAGCAGCCTGGGATGGACATAAACATGTAACCACTACAAGAGCTACGTTTGGTCAGCTGTTCCTCCCCCAGACAGTGCAGCATCCCAAGGGATGAAGGAGCTACAGAGGCAAAGGGGGACCTTGGTTTGCTACAGCTTCAGGCTGCCCTGCATGACAGGCAGCAGGGCTGAGAGGCTGAGTGAGCTGGCCTTCTTCAGCCTGGAGAAGAGAAGGCTCCTTAGAGCAGCTCCCAGTGCCTAAAGGGGCTACAAGAAACATGGCGGGGGAGCTTTGGACAAGGGCCTGTAGGGACAGGACAAGGGGGAATGGCTTTAACCTGCCAGAGGGGAGATTGAGATGAGCTTTTAGGCAGAAGTTCTTCCCTGTGAGAGTGCTGAGGCGCTGGCACAGGGTGCCCAGAGAAGCTGTGTCTGCCCCATCCCCGGCAGTGTTCAAGGCCATGTTGGATGGAGCTTGGAGCAACCTGGTCTAGTGGAAAGTGTCCCTGCCCCTGTCAGGGGTTAGGAACTGGACAAGCTTTAAGGTTCCTCCAACCCAAATCAGTCCGGGATCCTAAGATTCTGTGGTTCTCTGAATAACATGCTGCTGCCAAGAGGTGAAGAGCAGAAGCAGGAGGTGATGGGGGCTATTAGGCCCGATGGGACACAAGAGTCTGGCTGCTCTGCAAGCCCCACCTGGAGATGTTGGGGTTAGAGCGAATCTTGACGTGGCACAGGATGTTGGGGAGCTGCTCTGGCACCAGCACTCGGATCTGATCCACGGCGCTGCAGAGCTTCAAGTAGCCCAAGTAGAGGCCCGGGGAGAGGGCATGGCTGGGCCGCCGGGGG
>NW_009930564.1:21264-26811 GCF_000696875.1 Nestor notabilis
GCACAGCCAAACCAGCCGGCAGAAGGGAAGCAGCAAAGCACAATCCGTTGCTGCCAGACGAGCCTGGCACCAGCTTGATGCCTCCCCTTGAAGCTACAGGGTTTCTGCAGGCTGGCTGTGTTCTGCTCCCCCTCTGCCTGCAGCCAGCACTGAACCCCCGGTGGCCCAAGGAGGAGCAGGAGCGCTGGCAGTCCCACAATTGAGCCCACGGCAATTCCCTGCAGCACCAGCACCAGGCAGCACCTGGATGGAGATCAGCAGCGTATCCAGAGCAGTGGGCTCCTCCGGGGAGGACACGGACTTGCGACTGCTCTGCAGCTTGCAGATGGGAACCCAGCGGACACTCTCGAAGGTCTGGTTGGTCTTCACCTCCTTCAGAGTGACGATGAGGATGTTGCCCTGTTTGTCTTTGACGGGCTCAAAGAAGACCTGCCCCAGGTCCTGGATACCCAGCAGCCCCTGCACAAAGGGATGGGAGGGCAGGAGAATGACAGTGTCAGTGGACATCCTCAAGGCACAGTGCTCTGTGGGTCAGGGCACCTGGGACATGACTGGCCAGGTTGTACGGGGCTTGGAGCAACCCGGTCTACTGGAAGGTGTCTCTGCCCATGGCAGGGGGTTGGAACTGGATGAGCTTTAAGGTCCCTTCCAACCCAAACCATTCCATGATTCTATGACTGGCAGCTGCCTGCTGGAAAACAACCTACCTGTTGAAACACCCACTGACAGCCCCCAGCCTTTCTGCATGAGGCTGCCATGAAGCCGGACATCTCATGTTCTAGGGAGGATAAGGTAGGGGCATCTCGTGCTGCCACTGACTGAGCCCTGGGCAGGACTGGCAGAGCCTGTGGCTTTCCTGGCTGCAGCATGTCCACGTGCTGCTCCCAAGTGCCCCACAAGAAGCACTTGCTTCCCACCCAGGCCACCCTCACCTGCATTTGGGAGATGGCCAGCAGCATCTTGAAGCGTGTCTGCAGGATGCAGGAGCAGGATGACTGGGAGACGGTGACACACTGCCGTAGCCACAGGATCTCATCCCACATGCATGACACCTGCAGCACACCAAAGGGCCATCACCACTGGCCGACGCTGCTTCACACAAAGGTGTTTTGGGGAAATCCATTTGCCTTTCTGTTTGAGCTGGGTTAAGGATGTGCCTGGGCTCATATTGCCTCTGAGCAGGGGTGGATTTCCAATGCCACGGGCACCCCAAGATGTCCCCAGAGACTGTACCTAAGGGAAGTACCATGTGTGTCCACTCAGGTATCTGTATTCATCTAGAACTGAGACCTTAGGTTTGAGTAGAAGATAGCCAAGGGAGAAGGAGAAGGCTACCTTCTCCTTCACTAGGAGCAAAAGATTTTGTCCCTGAGCAGCCCACCCACCCTTCCACTAAGCCTACCAACAGCAAAGACCAGCAGCAAAGACCTGCACATCCTGCTTTGTACAGCAGAGGCAGAGCTACCATGGCAGGATCAGTTAAACAGCCAAGAAGCTGCTGGCATCCCTGTGGAGAGGTAGCAAGCACCCACCGTGGTGGCATTGCCGAACGCTGGGCTTCCTGGGGCTGGTCTGGAAGTGCCATTCCCTGGTGGTTTCTTGGTCCAAGCCTGTGCTAGCCCAGCACCATGGATGGAGGGAAGCTGCTGCCAGCTGAAGGCAGCGGTGGTCCATGATGGTCACTTGGCTTACCCCGGGCTGCTACTGGCTCTTGGCATTGCTCAGTCCAGCAGTGGCGCAGTGGCACAGTGGAGGTCCTGGAGGCAGCACCAGGAAGCCCAGGAACCACCAGATGTTGTGTTGTCTGGTGCTCATTTGTGCACATGGGGTGTCCCCTGACACTTCTCCCAGCCCTGAATCAGACCCAACCAGCCCCAGTGAGGGTGCCTCAAGCATGATGGGCACTGCTGCCTGCACAGGCAGCAATGGGGAAGGTGCTGCAATGAAGGTGCTCTACAGATCGTGAGACTCTTGAAGGACACAGTGTCCATGGTGGTGGCCATCATCTCAGCAGCATCTGGGGTGGCAGTGTTCAAGGCCAGGCTGGACGGGCTTTGCGCAACCTGGTCCAGTGGAAGGTGTCCCTGCCCATGGCAGGGGATTGGAACTGGATGATCTTAAGGTCCCTTCCAACCCGAACCAGTCTGTGATACTATGATTCTCTGTCAGGAGATACACTGCTGCTGCATTCCAGCACACAGCACAGGATCCCTACACAACCCACCTTAGTAAACCAGAGAAAATCCTGCATGAGCAGGCAGGAGTAGGTGTCATCAATCTCCACCACAGGGATCTGGTCTTCATGGGTCACCAGGATGTTGTCATCCTTGTAGAAGATGGCTGTCAGGTAGAGGCCCCTGCATGGGAGGGAAGACAGACTTCAGTGTCACCCTCAGCTGCCAGCTTCATCTCCTAAGGGTGTCTCTCCCGAGGGCAGAGGAGATGCCCTGCCCTAGGTCTAGCTTCTCCCCAGCAGCCTGTGTCAGAAGAGGCACACAGCCAGTAGAGGAGCAGGAACAGGAACCCAATGCTGCCAGTGAGGCAAGCTTGGCTGATGCCACAGCTGATGCCATGGCTGATGTCCCCAGCACAATGGAGGACAATGGGGCCAGGACTGCGCAGAAGACACACTGTGGTGCCTGCAGGCTAAGGGTAAAGGTGGGCAGTGGGAAGCTGCTGGGGTCTAGAGGAGAGTGGAGTGTTGGGTGATGCTCAGAGATCAGGTACAGAGCTTGGCCAGTCCAAATGGAGACACCAAGGAGAAACATTTGATTTCTGGGCAATGGCACTCCTCTCTGCTGACACCACCAGCTCACTCCAGGCGAGGACCCACCTCTGCACACCCCATGATCCCACAAGCACACACAGCCCCATGTCCCCACTGGGAGAGGGTCACTCCACCACACCAGCCTCTCACCGCTTCAGTGTCTTGAGGAACTTGCTGCCGGGGTGGAAGAGGTGCTTGAGGCTCTTGGAGACTGAGTGCTTCCTGCTCTGGGGCTGGTTCTTGCAGGGCTCTGGGGAGCAGAGAGCAGAGGATGCTGCAGCACAGGATGAAGAGCTGAACCAGCATGGCATGCCAAGTCTCTGCCAAGGTCTCCGCCAAGGTCTCCATGCCCGAGCTGTCTCCCTGCTGTGCTCATCCATGGGACAGACCTATTCCTGGTACCACCTCAGCAGCCTCCACAACTCTGATCTGTCCCCCCCACCCTAGGCTCCCCATGCACTCACCGTGGCAAATACAGTGCTGGTGGACAGTCTTCACCTGCCCCAGCAGATGGTCCAGAGCTTCAGCTTGTCCCCTTCGCCGTGGGGCCCGGCCATCGTACTCCCGCCAGTCTGTGGGGGATAGACCAGCATCACCCCTTGGCCTGGGGTAAAAAGTGAATCCCATGCCCTCCTCCCCATAGCACATCAGCTCCCAGGCGTCCCACAGGCACAGCATGGCACAGCATGGCATGGCACCAGCTGTGCATGCTGGGCATCTCTGGGTGGGCTTTGGGAGATTCCCAGGAGCACTCCAGCTCTGCACAGCACCCCATGGCCACCCCATAGCATGGCAGGGACACACTACAGGGGAAGAACAAGGTCCCATCTGGTGCTGCTGCACTTTGCTGACCTTAAAAATTCACATTCTTTCCAGTGTCTTCCTCCAGGTCTTTCCTGGAGCTGCAGCTTTCCTGGGTGAGTGCTGGGAGCCAGGCTCACCTTGGCAAACACATCAATAAGCTCCTGCCAGCAGCAGGACCCGGAGCAGGGCCGGGGACCCGCCAGCGCTTCGTTAGCTTTACATTAATTGCTTTAAACACCCCCTGTGTCCTGCCTGCTGCTGTTTTCCATGGAAAGTTCAGCTCTGTTAACTTTGGCTGGGGCTTGCCGCTATTTTTAGTAGCTTTAAAAACACCCAGGGAGGTGCCTGACTATACTCTGCTGGGCCAGGGAGGGATCTTTACTGAAGGGAGAAATATTAATGGAGATAAAAATAAATAAATCCCACTCATGTCTGATTCACTTCTGTGTCAATGCCATGTGGGAACGTGACCCATGTGGGATGGCAAAGGGGCTTTAAAGTGTGTGCAGACACAATTGACACACTGCCAGGGCAGGGTGAAGCTATGGCCGTGCAGCACAGGCGCAGACTCTCTACATGCATCCATTTACATACATGCAAATTTGGGTTTGCATCTTGCACCCCAGTGCTATGGCTCTTGTGTAGTGCAGCTAGAGGCACACATGGGGCCTGCACAGCTCCAGCCCCATCACTGCTCACTAGGGTCAGACCTGCACCTCTGATGCTCCCAGGCAGCAGCGTGCCTTGTCCCTCACTGCCTGCTCCCCAGATGCTCATGGGGCCACTCCTTACACGTCCCACGGGACCACCATGCAGCAGAGACCCATTTTGGGATGGGTGGTGAGGGGCAGAGGCCCTCACCTCAGAGACCACTCAGCCCTGGACTTCACCCTTTGGGGCTGCGTTTTGCAGTTCAGTCCTTCTAGCCTGGCTCCCCCAGCAGCCTGGGGTGCATGTGTGACATTGGGTGGCTTTACCCACCGCTTGACTCATTGCCAGTGTGGGAAAGGTGAGTGCTGACCGGCTGGAGCTCGGAGGTAAGGCTTGTGACCCCCATCCCAGCTCAATGCTGTGGAACGCAGGTCCCTGGGGCTCAGCTGGATGGGCTCTCACTCATTATGCAGTGGCACAGGGAGGGCTTTAGATGCACTGCCACCCAGGACCAGAATGGCTCTGAGGCATGGAGGACACCTCCATCTGGGGCATCCCACTGTGTCCTCCCTCAGCGTGTGCCAGTGATGGCTTTGCACGACCTTGTCTGCCTTGGGGCAGATGTCATTGAGGTGGTGAGGAGCTGCTGAGCACTAAATCATAGAATCATAGAATCATAGAACAGTTTGGGTTGGAAAGGACCTTAAGATCATCTAGTTCCAACCCCCCTGCCATGGGCAGGGACACCTCACACTAAACTATGACACCCAAGGCTCTGAATGACAAACCTCTGCTGAAAACCACAGGGCTGTTTTTCCTTCCTACAGAGGAGATGGCTGCACTGCTTTCCTTTTAACCGGGAAAACAAAGCATCCTCTTCCCAGCTTCTTTCTTAGGATGAGCTGACCCAGGTGGCCTAAAATGGCTCAGCCAGGAGAACTTCCGGTTGAATAATTGCTATCTGGCAAAGCTCCTATTGCCTGGAGGCAGCACCTGCCTGCCTGGTCTGAGATCTTCTGTTCTTGGGTCCAACAGACCCTATACTAGCAGGGAGAGGGACCCTGGGTGGCACAGAGAGCTGCCACTTCCCTGCATCGACCCTGCAGCCAGTGCCAGCTCCTGCTGGCATTTCCATTGGTACTTACTGGAAGGGATGGCAAAAGGTGGCACGGAGGCTTGCGGGGGACCCCAGCCCTTCATGTTGTAGGCAGACACCTGGACGTAGTAAGCTGTGCCCTGCGAGGAGGGAAACCACACTCAGCATGCCGGCACTGATCCTGGCTCAGTGTGCGAGGGAAGGAGGATCCCCCCCAGCCCAGTACACC
>NW_009930564.1:26846-28028 GCF_000696875.1 Nestor notabilis
CCACGAGCAGTACTAAACCAGGATCCTGCAGCCCAGGTCACCGGCTCTGACCTCGCCCAGTTGTACAAAGCTCGATATCAGACACTAGAGAATCCCCACAGCCTGGGTGGGTGGCTTTTGCAGGAAAGGCAGAGGAAGGATGGGACATTGCAAATGCTCCTTGCCAAGAGATGCTCTAGCCCCAAAGACACAGGGTTTCCACAGCCTGGAGGGTCGGGGTGCTGCCTTCCTGCTGGGACATGCAAGGATCCTGGAGACAGGGAGCTGGCCCAGTGCTGCCGAGGGCTTGTAGCATAGTGACAGTGATTAAAAGCCTCTGATTAATTCCCAGTCAAGCTGCCAGATGTTGCAAGGCCTCCAGGCACTCATGAAGGTGCACAGGAGCCTGCAAAGCAGCTCTGAAAGCTTAACTGATGGGGTCGAGCCAGCCCCGTGCAAGGGCAGCATCTCCTGCCCCACATTCCACTCTGGCTGCCGTGGCCAAGCCCCTCTTAACCACATCAATGCTTTCCATGCTCCTTGAGCTGGTGGTCCCTGCCTGCCCAGAACTTTGGTTATGCACCTCCCTGGTAAGGGCAACCCCATCCAACCCAGCATCTCCCAGTGTTCCTATCCCAAGCTCCATCTCGCTGCAGTCCCCATCCCGCCCCATCTTCCCTGCACTGGTCCAGCATGTGCTGGGACCAGACAGCAGCCCCTGGGGAGGGGACAACTGACAGGCAGTTGTCCTGCACTTCCCAGGGAGATAAACCAGCCCGTGACTGTGACAAGCTCCTGGAGATGGGGACAGGGCTGGTTCCCCTTCTCCAATGTGCACAGTGTGAGGGGTCAATGTGTGCAGGTGGCTGAGGAACAAGCCGCTGATTTACTGCCTAGGAAGAGCATGGCTGGAGAGAGGAGCAAGGTGGGAACAGACAATAAGTCAGGTGCTTGGTGAATAGGCCCATTCTGCCTTTCACCCCAGAATCCCCAGGGACCCCTGCACTGGCTTTCCCCATTGCCAGGGTGGCTGAGGCCATGAAGGGACACACAGATGCCTCTTCCAGCCCCACACTCTTGGCTCTGCCCACAGGCTGTGCTGAACACATCACATACCACAGCACAATCCCATTCCTCCTGCTCAAGATGATGCCCCATCCCCTCCCCTCACTGGCTGCAGGGAATGACCCCCCAGGGCGCACC
>NW_009930564.1:28059-35540 GCF_000696875.1 Nestor notabilis
CAGCCCAAACCCCCGTGAGCTCACCGACACCAGCCCCTGTATGGTGAAGTGCAGGTTCTTCAGCTTGTCGATCACGGCCTCCCCCAGCAGTGGTGAGAAGGTGGGAAAGCAGCTCCACTCCACTGAAAGGAGAGAGACCCCAAGGTGCTGTGTGGTCCCAGATCAAGGGGTGCCAGGGCTGGCTGCAGCGTGTAGGTACCACAGCCGCATGTAGCTGGAGGCATGGAAGAGGGGGAACCACAGCAGGGGGCACAGCACAGAAAGCTGTAGTCCTCCTCATCAAACCATGTCAGACAGGATCAGCACCCTCAAACTACGGGTCAGGAGCTGGGGATGGAGGAAATTCTCCCAGAAGCCAAAACCAGCTGGTTTAAGCAGGTGAGGGGTGCAGGATCAGCACCAGTGTGCAGGATGAGGGGGCAGTAAACAAGCAGCACCCTGAGTTTTGCCTTGGTGCAGGATGGTGGATCAGTCTAACTCAGACTGTCCAGCAGCCCTGGCTCCTCCTGCACTTGAGCACAAAGGTGTATTCAGGGTTCAAGGCCAGGCTGGATGGGGCTTCGAGCAACCTGGTCCAGTGGAAGGTGTCCTTGCCCATAGCAGGGGGTTGGAACTGGATGAGCTTAAAGGTCCCTTCCAACCCAAACCACTCTGTGATTCTGTGATTCTACAACAGGAGCTTGGCAACACTGCTCACCCCCCACCATGCTGGCATGGTGTGCATGGGGCAAGCACCCCAGCATGCCCCACTGGCACACTCAAGGCACATGTCCTCTGCACTGCCATGGGGACACCTGTCCTTACCTTTGTACTTGGTAACAACAGCTGAGTTGACACTCAGGGGCTCCCCAAAGGTCACCTGCACTGAGGAGCTGCTGGCCACGGAGAGGCGGACATTGGTGGGGGCATCTGGTGCTCCTGGGGACAGAGAGTACAGGGACCACTACAGCGAGGATGATCACTCTGAACCCCACAGTGTCCCTCCTGGGCCTCCTCCCAGTCCCAGTGGCATGCTCCCAGAGCACCCATACCGGAGCCCTGCTCCTTCACCCAGTGCCACGGCTGGCCCCCAGGACCCCCAAACCTCCTGTGGGCACTCACGGGCATGCTCAAACCCTGCCTTCATGCGCTTGTAAAGCCGGTATCGCCACTCCCAGGCCTTGAGCTGCTTCTCCTTGTCGGAGCAGTCGGTGTTGGGCGCCTCATTCACCACCTGTGCCGTCAGCTCATTGACACGCTGCTCCGCTTCCCGCACCAGTGTGGAGAGGTGCAGTGAGCGGCTCTCCAGGCTCACAACTGTGGGGTGGGTGGCATGGCCATGGGTCCCAGGAAGGGAGCCAGCAACAGGGAAGAGAAGGTGGTTAGGGCAATCCCAGGCTCTGCTGGCAACAAGTCCCCTCCCCAAGACCCCATCCTGCACTCCATGTCCTGCTACTGGGCTCCACTCCAGTGCGTGGCTGCACTCGAGCCCCTGATGCAGCCCACACCAGTCTCCCACAGCCCAGTGCCACCTCCCCAACCCGGACCCCACTGCTTGGACTACGCCACTCCACCAGGTTGGAGACCACAGTAATAGGCACAGCATGGCTTCCCCATGCTAACTCACAGTGTGGGCTCTCCTTTGCTCCTGCCTGCAGCAGGGCCCTGGCGATGGGAGCATTGTTGGTCATGATGGCAATGTCCAGGGGCAGTAGCCCCTCACTGTTGGGAGTGTTTAGGTCCAGCTCTTCGGGGCTGTACTGCTTCATCAGCTCCTGGACCCTGTCTAGATCCTGCAGCTCCACAGCCTCGAAAAGGGCAGCATTGCTCTGGAACTGAGTGGAAGGAGAAATGCAGGTCAGCATAGGGCACTCTCCGCCACCCCACCAAACACCCTAACCACTCACCAACACCCCACAAACCCAAACAGGGAGGGTATGCCCGCCCTGGTCCCGAGGGCTTGGGAGCATCTGCACGTCAGGGTGATGCTGAGCAAACACCCGGACCAGCTCCAGCTGAACTTGCTCCAGAGTGGCATTATTCCACCCAGGGGACAGCATTGCCCACACACAAACCATCCATCCCCATCTTCCCAGCTGCAGCAGTGCTGCATGGAGCCAGCGGGCACTGACCAGGTAGGACTTCCGGAGCTTCTCCTTCTCGCCCCGTCCCGCCAGGCTGCCCTCATCAAAGGATGTGTAATTGACACGGAATTTCCCTGACAGGTTTCGGTAGAGCCTCTTGGCTGCATTCGGTGAGGAAGGGCCCGTGGGCTTCCTGGCCTGTGCCAGCTGCAGGTCCCGCATCTGCTGCGTCATTTTAGGGGAGGATGACCTGGGAAAGGACAAGGACGTGTGGGGAAACAAGGCATGGAGGACAGACAGAGAGGCAGAGGCACATGTGCAGCATTAGGACTGAGGCACAACCCAGGAGAGCCAGAGTAGAGCTGGGGTAGGACCCAGGTGAGCAGCTGCAAGGCAGGTGCCGGTGCCAACAACACTTTCATCCACCTGTTCTCAGCTGAGGCTCGTCCGTTCCTCCTCCCCGTCACTGCTATTGGCCCTGCAGGGGTCTTGAGGGGCTCATATGAACCCTGTGGGTGAGACATCTTCATCCAGACTCAAGGGCCAGTGTGGCCCCACACTGCCCTTGAGTTGGGATGCCCCAAGGAACCTCATGCTGCAGAGTTCTGCAGCTGGTCCCCATCCATCACACCAGGGAAATCTATCCCTACTCCCATAATCCACCATCCAGCTCCAACAGAGATGGGCTGTCCTATCCATAGTCAACAGCCCCCAGCCCCATGCTGGGTGAGTGCTGCCCACCATGCAGTTGGCTTGGGATGGCCTCACACACCCTCTCCACATCCATTCTTCAGTAGGAGCCCATCTCCTGCACTCATTGCTGTCCCTCAGCCCTCTTTAATATGTGACTGTCCTCAGGGTCCATTTATTCCAGCAAAGGGCACCCTCTGAAAGTGAGCCAGGCTTCACAGCTGCTCCTCACCTTCTCCATCCACACTGATTATTAAGCTACAAAATCTTTTCTCCATTCTAATTTTGGTTTCTATTTTAAATAGCAGTGATAAATATGTAAAGTTACTAGGAAAGCTGGGACCTACACGAAATCTGGAGAGTGGCTTTTGACAAGGGCCTGTAGGGACAGGACAAGGGGGAATGGCTTTAACCTGATAGAGGGGAGATTGAAATGAGATCTTAGGCAGAAGCTCTTCCCTGTGAGGGTGCTGAGGCGCTGGCACAGGGTGCCCAGAGAACCTGTGGCTGCCCCATCCCTGGCAGTGTTCAAGGCCAAGTTGGACAGGGCTTGGAGCAACGTGGTCTAGTGGAAGGTGTCCCTGCCCATGGCAGGGGGTTGGAACTGGATGAGCTTTAAGGTCCCTTCCAACCCAAACCAGTTGAGGATTCTATAATCTTTTCTTGGCTTCCCAGAGGGGGAGCTGACCCTCCCCCTGCAGCCATGACTCCCATGTCCCCACCAAAACCTCTTCCCACCGGGCAGTGTGGCCCCACTGCTGTGAGGGGCTTTTGGCCATGAGTCATCCCTGACAGCTCGGACGGTTTCCACTGGCGTCAAACATCTGATCCCCTTCTTGCCGCAGCCCATGGCACAGTTCCCAGATGAGGAGCACCAGGTCTAAAGAGCATTCTGCACAACTACACTCAGCACAGTTTCTCTCGGTTTTGACCTCATACCCCTGTGCATAAGGTCAGATATTCAGGGGCAAGGTCTGTCCCGTATCACTTTATTGGTTAAATATCAAGCAAGGGGTAAGCGTGATAAAAAGTATGACACTTGTCTTGAAGGTCATGCCAAAATGCTACCACGAGGCTGTGCCTTAATGATGGTGTTTATAAAGCCATCATCAGGAGGCAGGATATTAATAACAACTTCGCTACGTGCTCCTCATTGCCCTGATTTCAGATTAGGCACAGTGGGCTGCAGGAGGCCTTTAATGATTTTACCATTTATTACTGTGATATTTAAAAGCGGAAAACGATGGGGAGCTTGGCTCCTGCCAATCACTTATCTCACTGGCTTCAGCCTACGGATTTAGAGGTCTTGAATATGGCCCAAGCCTTGGTGTCAAGTTGCTGCCCTGGATTCCTCCAGGCATGGGCGTTATCTGAACGTAGGGCTTTATGGACCAGGCAGACAGTGAATACCAACCACGTGAGCTTCGGACACCCTAAGCAACCATGCAGAGGTTGGTGAGATCTGTGCAGCACGGTCCTGGTGGTTCTGATGGGGAGGAAGATGAGCAGCTCTCCACCGTGAGGGCATCACCATGGCAGGAGAGATGTGCAAAGTGCAGGGGAGGCTGGAGAACTGGCCCTGGGCTCACTGGGATCTGCCCGGCTCTCAGTCCTCAGCTTACAGCCTGAGCACATCATGTTTCATCATGGACATGGAGCAGCTCCTGGCATGGCCACTGCAGAGGGCTCATCATGGCAAGGGCTCTGCACATGGCACATGCAAGCCTCTACAGACAGCAAGTACAAGACCCCAGATATGAAAGGAGTGGAAAAGCATCACACAGCTCTGCTGTCACTGGTGCACATAAACTAAGAGAGGAAAGCCACCTGCGCCTGTGCAGGCTGGGTGTTTTGGCAGGAAGAGACAATTAGGAAGGCAGGTCCTGACCCACAGGCCAAACCCAAGAAGCAAAGTGCTATCTGACATACTTAGGAAAGAGAAATGGACCAACTCAAGAGTCTCCAGCAAAACCTTGTGCTTTCTCTTGTGTTTAAGAGCTCTCTGCTGCCCAAGTCCTCCTCTCTCCACCTCCAGCTGCTGCTTGGAGGGGAACACAGCTCTTCAACATGCTTGTCAACCAGATGCCTGATTCTGCTGCAGTTCCCCTTCATTGAAGTAGGCAACAATGCTCTCCCATATCAGTAAAGGAAGAAAGACCCCAAAAGTACCTCTCTGAAAGCTGGAGTAGATCCTGTTGTAACAGATCCCTGCTCCTCCCATGCCTGCAGAATCAAGGTTTAAAAAAAGAGAGGTGCTTTGGAGCAAAAGCACTTTTTTCTGCCAATTAAAACATACGACAAATGACCCAGTAGACGCAGAGTGCACAATTTGGAGGAGGTTTTCTCAGAGATGGTAGAAACAGAGGTGACACAGAGAAATTTCTTGCTGTTTTCCCTCATCTGATTTGCTTTTAATGAGAAGTAAAGAGAGAGAAATTATTCAGAGCTCAGGAGTGACCATCTATCTATATTAAACTGGCTGCCCCAAAGATAAAAGAGTTTCCTGCCCTGTGGTCATGAGTCATCTGGACTCAGTGAAATGATCTTGATTTATCTAGAGCTCAACTTTGGCCTGGAGCAACTGATAGGTGAGAACAATACCCAGAGATGCTGTGCCCTCGAGGTACGACCAGCCAACACCAGCCTTTGTTGCCTCAGTGCAGCCAAACTAAATTTATCTCAGCCACAATCAGTTCTTATTGCTAAGTATTTACCTACCTACTGCAAACACCACAGCACTGGACGGGTGCTTTGCCTGCCCCAGCAGTTCAGTCTTCTGGCCACGGGATGTGTTTGTGACCATCAAGAAGGTGGTGTGGACATCAGGTCTGCAATGCCATATGGCCACATATCAGCAAACTCCGTCACCTTCTCCATGGAAAAGACTGAGGTTCTGAGACAGGATGTGTAAGGCCAGATCCATGTCATGAAACCAATGTAATGAGGATTATTTTCTTTTAAAGCACATGAGGATGGATGTGCACAAGACAACTTCTTTTTATCCCTCCTTCTGCAACGAACACAAGCAAATCCACTGGGTACTTTATAACGTTGTGGTTTCTGCATATTCTGGGTTTTAATGTTTCCAACGCTGCAGAGCTTGGCCCAGTAAACAGTGTTAATAATTCTTGTAATTATATGATTTTAAGTGCATTTTGTTTAAGGGCGTTGTCTTTCTGAGTCCTAGCAAAGAAACAGTCCATGTCGGCTCAGGCTCCTCTATCCCACTGGCAGAGCCCAGACCCTGGGCTGGCTGGAAGGAGCCCCAAGCCCAGCAGAACCTGTATGTCCTTCCCTGAGCACCCCATGGGCATGAGTGCACCAGGGAAGGACACCACCCACTGTGTGAACCCCAGGGGGACTCTGCTGTCCTCCTTGCCACCATGTGCTCCCATCACAGGGACAGGGGCCGGAGGTACCCAGGCAGGCAGGCTGTGACTGTCTTGCCCAGAACTCACCAGACTAGATATAAGGAAGAAATACTTTATGCTGAGGGCAGTGAGGCACTGGCACAGGTTGCCCAGAGAGGTGGTAGATGTCCCATCCCTGGAAACATTCAAGGTCAGGTTGGACGGATCTCTGAGCAACCTGATCTAGTTGAAGATGTCCCTGATCATTGCAGGGGGGTTGGACTAGAAGACCTTTAAAGATTCCTTCCAACCCAAACTATTCTATGACTTTACATTCTACGACATCCCACACCACCTCCCACCAGTGGGAGCCTGCACTGTGAAGACATCCATGTGCAAGCAATGCTGCTGCTGGTGGCAATGGTCTTCTAGCCAAACCCTGAGGCTGTCCACTCCCTGCTGCCCCAACATTGGTTGTGGAAAGGATCATCTCATGGGAGCCTGCCCATGCTGGCTGTGAGAGGGCAGCTCCAGCCCGCAGCACTGACATGAGCTCAGCACCGTGCTCCCATCCTTGGGGTCAGGGTGGGTCGCTCGCACTTCAGGAAGCTGCTCCCTGCTGCCTGAGCCTAATGCAGCCAAGAGAGAAGCCATGGGGCTCTGTGCATGGGAAAAGGATGGAGGATGAAAGGCGATGAAATGCTTTGAAAGGACAAGGCTTGTGGTGGGGAGGAGGAGAAGGGTCCTTGAAGAGCTTGTTGTAGCCTCGTGGCACTGTGGATGCCAGTGGTGCGTTAGCACAAGCTGCCAGGGATGCTTTCCTGAACTGCAGACCAATTCAGTGCATAGGGTTATCCAATGAAGGCACAGGCAAAGGACAGGAGAAGCCTAAACCCCAGTTATTCCATAGAGCCAACCCAACCCAGCCAACCTCACCCGAAACTGGGAGCTTCCATCAAGAGTTCAGCTGGTAAGATCAACATACAGGCTGCTTCCAAAAGAATCTGAGCGCGAGAGGCCTTCCTCATCTGAGCACACTCAGCCCAACCCCACCACCAGGACCACACTCACCCTTGGTGCATGCATTAAAGCACTCAGACACAGCAGAGACCAGTTGAGCTCCTCACACACAGTGGAGCTCCTCTCAGCTCACAGGGACGTGAACCAGAAGCACAGTGTCCAGCCTGAAGAGGAGCTGCTGATGCACTCGTGTTGCCCATTCTTTTTGCCCGAGTATAAGCTATTTTTCATGACTGGCAAAATAGAGACTGGATCCCAAATGGAGAACAAGTATGGGAGCACTTCCAAGAGTGGGATTTCACAACCCACCAAAAGGCACACTCAAAACTAGGACAAAACTCTGCACTTAGCATTCCTG
>NW_009930564.1:35571-72813 GCF_000696875.1 Nestor notabilis
TCACAGGAGCAGCCTGAACACCAGCTGCCCAGCCTGAGGTGTGAGGACCTCAAAAGTCATGTTGTGTGGTGACCTGCCCATGCAAAGATGGAGCAAAACACTCCTGCTCTGTGGAAATATCTGCGTGCCTGGAAAATGCACTTGCTTATTGAAACCTGGGTCCAGGAAAGGCACCAAACCAGAGCCAGGGCTTTGTTTGTTAGTTTCCTACAGATTTTCTCTTTTTTCCCCACTTGGCAAACCCACTGGGTTTTGTTTTGAATGGAGCCGAAGCGAGCATGCCTCTTTTGTTTAGCAATAACAACTAACTTATACAGCCCCTGCTCCTGCCAGAACATTTTTGTTCGAGCTCCAGAAGCCCAACACCATCAGCCCAATGCTCGGAGGACCTCAGCATGGTGCAGGGCCAGGAGCTGCACAGCACCCAGGTCACTGCAGAGTCTCCCAAGCACCAGGCACCTGTTTGCCAGCACTGGTATGGCTGCACGTTGTCTCTGCCATCTCCATACCAGACATGCCATGGTGCATGTAGGTGCTTCTTGAGGAGCTCATGGCCCAAGGCAGGAGAGAACAGATACCATGGACAGACAGCCTCCAGCATCATGGCACCATACTGGATTTAATAGTGGACACCCAGCAGCCCAGTACCTGGAGGAGAAGAGCACAGCCTGGATGAGACCTGCAACATCTCATCAGTGTTCAATGCCCTGCACCTCTGCAGGGGAAGAAGTGGAGGATTCCTCTGTGGGAGCAAGACGGTATCAGCCTCATGCCTCAGTGTCCAGGCTGTTCTTTTGCATCCCTTGGGAACACTTGTGCTGGGGGTGCAGCAGCTGTAGCATCTCCCCTTGGGACCAGCCCTTGCTCAGCTGCTGGAGGGGCTGTGGCAGCAGTGAAGCACATGGGAAGCACACAGGGAAGCACACAATGAAGCACACGGGAAGCACATGGGCTGGACATACGATGTCCCACATCCCAGGGCCAGTTGGTGAGTCGGCACTGTCCTCCAGAGGCAAGTCGATGTCCCCTGGTGCAGCACAGCAGGGAAGAGCCTGCCCCACTGCACCTCCCTCCTAAATGACAGGCTCTGAATTTGGGAGAGACAGAGACGTCAGGACTCCAAGAGAGGTTGGAAGCCAACCAAGTAGATCATTTGCTGACAGCCTGTGGAGGGCTTCCATAAAACACCCTGTTTCTGCAGGCCCAGCAGTACCTCTGGGAGAGGAAGGGAGCAGAAACACTTGAGCAAATTCTGCTGCAACATGATAATGCTGATGTTTCTTTCTGTTCTTCTTTTTCTTTTTTTACTTAAGCATCCCAATCACGGTTTTTAAGTGAGCCCAGAAGGAGCCTGTGGCTCAACCCCATTAAAATACAATCAAAATCAGACTGTCAGCTCCCTGGTCTCTGTGACCATCATGGGTGGGACTGCAGTTGTGTGCGTGCTGCAGTCACAGTGTGACACCATCCTGGCTGTGCCCACACGTGCAGGTCCCTCCAGGGCAGCTGCTGCCCTGCGTGCACACACACCTCACCCAGCACTGCCAGGACACTGGGGCACTTCTAAGGCACGATGCACAATGGCTGGCTCTCCAGCCAAGGCAGATGATGCTGACAGTACCATCAGCCCGGCACTGAGCTGCTCTTAAGTGGGGACCAGCTCTGGGCACCCTGACCCACTAATCCCTTGAGGGAACGGAAACAAAACCTCAGAGGCTCACGCAGGCTCCTTCCCCTGACAGGGGTCAGGAAGGAGATGCTGGAGGGAAGAAGCAATGTCCACGTCAGGCCCTCAGCTCTGCACCCAGGCCAGCTCTGCTGGCTTCACTGATTTCATCAAATGGTTTGGGTTGGAAGGGACCTTAAAGTTCATCCAATTCCAACCTTCTGACACAGGCAGGGACACCTTCCACTAGACCAGGTTGCTCCAAGCCCCTGTGTCCAACCTGGCCTTGAACACTGCCAGGGATGGGGCAGCCACAGCTTCTTTGGGCACCCTGTGCCAGCGCCTCAGCACCCTCACAGGGAAGAACTTCTGAATAAGAGCTCATCTCAATCTCCCCTCTGGCAGTTTAAAGTCATTCTCCCCTGACCTGTCCCTATATGTCCTTGTAAAATTTCCTTCTCCAAATCTGTTGTTGGCTTCTTCAGGTATTGGAAGACTGTTATAAGGTCTCCCCTGAGACACAGGGATTTACCCCAGCAGAGCTCCTGGCCCACCCTGCCTGGATGCTCACACCTAGAAAATCCACTCTTTTGCTTCTGCACTACCAAATTCCTGTGGGATCAAACTGAGTGGGTCTGTGCATCACAGACCCAGGGTGTCCCTGCCTGGAGGGGCTCAGCTCAGGTGCAGCATCCCCCTGTCACACCACCCCTTGTCCCTGGGAAGCCCCAGTGTCTGCGCAGCAGCAGAGTCCCTGGGGATTGCAGATCCACCACCGGGAGCTCTGCTCAGCCCTGGGCTCCCTGCTCCCAGCCAGGGTAAATCCTCCTCACTGTGCACCCCACAATGCCAGCCTGTAATTGCTGCTTGACATTAAGCATCTGAGCAAGGAAGTCTTGGGTAAATGTTCTTGCCATGGGAACACACAGTGCTGAGTCTCTTTAATTACATTGTTTTTGTTTGGCTTGTTTTATTAGTTGTGCTGTGGCTTCCCCTCCCTGACAGCCCGGCAAAGCGCACGCTAAATATGGCCGGGTTTAAAGCCCGCCGTGAAACCCGAACTGCGGCACCAGACTGGCTGGACCCGGGGCATGCCAGGGTTACGCGGGACACGCATTCCAGCTGCCCCGCACCGGCCCTGCACCCTGTCCTGCTCCAACACCACCATGGCCACGGCACAGCCGCCACCCTCCAGAACACCCGCGCAGCCTCCTCTTCCTCACGCCACTAAACCCTGCCGGGAACACAGCCCAACCCTTCACTCTGTGGCCCCCAGGCTGCCCTGTCTCCATCATACCCATTGCTTCCACACTAATCCCCATCCCACCCCATCTCCATCACATCCATCACTTCCACAGTGGTCCCCACCCCTGCCCCACACCTGCTCAACCCACCTCCGGCTGCCCCTCAGGGCCCAAGAGCCCTCTTCCCACCAGCCACACCGCTTTCATCTTCCTCTGCCCCCCTTGTTATTTTAAAGGCATTCCAGAGGATGCTGTCAGGCTTGGATGTGGTTTGGTTGGGTTGTTTGTTTTCGTACTGGAGATTTTATGATCGCGTTGGGAACAAGCCCTAATTGAGCTGCAATTCGAATTGCAGTCCGTGGGTATTTGTTTCATTTTTGGAAGGGCTGAAACGGCAGCTTAAGCTGGAGAACGCATTTGGTTTTAACTGGAACCTGATGGAGATGGGACTGAGCAGGACAGGCTGCCTTGACCTGTGACTAAAGCCCATGGGGAAGCCCTGTGCAGCCACCACGGTGGCACGTACCCATGGTGTGCCCTGTGACCATCCAAAAAACCTTCTGCTGCTGGGCAGGAGGCAGATGGAGCTGGTCCTGGTGTGCCAAGCACTCAGCCCCCAGCCCTGGGTATTGGCTTGGTTTGGGTTTGCAACCACCCTGCAACCCCTGCATCCTGCACCCCTGCATCCTGCAACCCCTGCACCTTGCAAACCCATGTCCTGAAACCCCAGTACCCTGCAAACCCATGTCCTGCAACCTCAGCACCCTGCAAACCCAAGTCCTGCAATCCCTGCACCCTGCAAGCCTCTGCACTGCAGGGTCTGTGACCTTGTGCTTGCCCAGCACCCCAGAGAGGGAGCTCAGCACCCCTGCCTGCTTGCTTGGGCTGGCTCCACTCGAGAGCTGCCTCCAGACCCAGAGCTGCTCGCAGGGACCAGACAGCAGAAAGACAAGACCTAAAGGTCAGTGTCCGAACTACCCTTCACAGGGTTGGTGTCAACTTCTGCTGACCATGCCCCACACTGACTGCCAGAACTAGCGGTTCGCCAGAACTAGCGGTTCATCCCCGACACCCAAAATGTGCCTGATGCTTCTGGCACCGCCAACCAGCTGGACCTTTGCAGGTAGGGACAAGAAGACAAACAGATTTCCAACGCATAGAGGGACCGGCCGAGCACCTGCTCTGCACTTCAGTGGCGCTTCCTCCTTTCCTTCCAGGATCTCCCAAGCTCCGGATGCTGGAGCAGGTCAACAGTGCTCTGGAAGACACCTCCGACCTGCTGGCACCATCCTGGCTAAATCAGACTTCCGCATATTAAAAGTGGATGAGCAGTGGGGACTCACGGCCCCTCTTTCAGGAAGAAATCCTATCCCAGCTTGGCCTGCCAGGAACGAGCACTGCTCTGTGCCACAGATGCATGCATGCAAACTCTTCTTGGGGGTATCAAATGCAGAAGCTGAGTCATACGACGCCTGCTCTCAAAGATCACTGGAGGCAAAAGGAGGGTGAAAAAAATATCTCTGTGGGGTTGCAGGGCCCCAGCTCAGACCCAGCTGGAGCGGAACTCTCAGTGTGGGGATGCTCAGCCATGCGACCATGGCCTGAAGGAGTGAGAAGGGATGTAAGGACATGCCCATCCAAGCTTGGTTCTGTCCCTTGCTCAGGCCCTAACACTTGCTTCTTGGCAGAAAGCAGAGCAGGCTGCTGGGAAGCTGCTACAGCCACCCCAGGATGATGGGTGAACCCGTGCAGACTAGGGTGGCCACAGCGGCTTCACCAGCAGGCTGCATCAGCATTTCCAGGTGGGAGAAGAGGCCATGGGGGCTGGGATGGCATCGTCTAAGCTCCTCTGAGGGCTTCCACCATGTACCTGCACTCAAGAAAAATGCCCTAGAGCCAGGAAAAAGCACGAACTTATCTTCCCCTCTGATGGCTCAAGGATGTGCGGGAGGGATGTTCTGAACTTCAGCATGGCCTCACACCGGGGTAACATCCCACAGTGCCTCTTCCTTGTCCCCACTGGGACCCACTGGGGCTGTCCCCCTGAGACTGAGACTCTGAGGATGCTGAGGCTCCACAGCACCCACACACCAGGCCCCTCACTTGGGTTCAAATATTGGTTCAGCTCCTCGCTCTGCTGGAAATGGGGCTCCTCAGACCTACATCGCTGTTGCCTGGCCCTGGATCTGCAACTCGCCCTAGCATGGGGGCACAGCTACATGCCATGGGGGCTGAGACCTACAGACTCATCACAGCAGTGAGAGACAATCGATTTGAACCCATACCTGCAAGGATGACCAGTAAATCCTTTAACCTCCTGCGCCACCTGGTGCCACCAGGAAGAATACGCTGGTGAGATCTGGCATGCATGGGAAACCACCTCTTCTCCAAAACCATGAAACTGGACAAAATTGGCCCAAGGAGGAATTCTGGAGGTCACCTGAGCTCACCCACCTCACACCTGTGCCTGGTCTCCATCCTCAGCCAACTGCATCCAACCTGTGCTTCACAGCCCTCCAGAGGACCTCCCCAGCCCATCACTGGGATGTGCCTTCTGGTGGAAAACCACCTCCAGTCCATCATCCTACCCAAACCATCCAGATAGACAGGGACTGAGCTGCTCAAGCACGCTGAGGCTGCACGATAGAAACCAGCACTGCTGGCTGAAGACTTCCAGAGCTGCACCCAAAGGGGTTATAAAAGGCAGGCCACAGGCATTGATCTCAGCAGGGAGGAGGAGACGACAGCCAAGACACAATGGAAGAACAGACAAACGCACACACCCGGCTCCAGAGCTGCTGCCCAGCTGGTAAATGTTACTGGAGTCAGAAAACCCCTTTCCTGTGGGAAGGCAACCAGCGGGAGCCAGCTGGCAGCGCTGGGCACACTGGTCGCTATCCACATGGTGTCCTTGGCACCGCTACCAAGAGCAGCCACCCCCCCTCGAGGGTCTCTTTGGACTGGCATGTCCCAGGCTGGCTCCCTTTCAGCACAGCTTCGTGACAAGGTTTGCTGCCAGTTTGCTCCACAACCAGTACCCACCGGGGTCTTCTCTGACCAGCCCCACCATATAGCCCTGGTGCCAGGCTCACGCCAGCACCAGCCAGTGCAATGTCAGAGGAGCTGGATCACTGCCACCCAACTGCAAAAGCACTCACGTATGCCAGAGCCAACCTTCCCTCCATGCATCTCCAGGGGAGTCAGGGTCCAAAGGCTGCATTCCAAGAGGAGGAGCCAACTGGTTTTTGCAATTTTGCTAGGAAACACCCCACAAGTGCTCAAGCGCTCTTGTAGTGGCACCAGCTGGGGAGACCTCCCCCCCAGCCAGGCCTCCTTCCAGCCAAGGTTTGTCTGCTGCCTCTATCCGACTGGAGCTTCCCCACCCCCTGTGTCACTTTATTATCCCTCTAGCTGCATAAAGCTTTGAGGTGCCATCAGGTGGAGAAGCTCAAGCTGAGGATAACAGATCTGTGGAGAAATTGTTAGAGTGCCAGGACAGTAAGTAGAAAAGATTCCCACACTACTATAAAAGAGAAACATTAAAAACCATGGTAATCACCAGGTCAAACCTCTGGACATGCTCATCTATCTATGCATTGATGAAACCAGTGCTGCCAAGCACAGCCATGGGAGAGGCATGCATGCATATGCCCTTTCCTGAGGTCTCTCTCAACACTGGAGCTCTGGGAAATGCTCTCTCCTCTCACCGACTATTGACTCAGCTGCTTGTCTAGAGACACTGCCCAAGTTGACCTGAGCTCCATTCCTTGCTCTTCCACTGGGGGCAAGAGGCAGGTGATGCTCACAGCTAGTGGGAAATTGAGATAAAGATGATGTTGTCTTTTGTAAGGTGATTTGAGACTTACTAATGAGGAGCACCAACCAACCCTTGGGCTCCCTGCAGTCACTGCTCCTGACCTGGACTCACATGGGCAAGGGGGCGCCTCTAGAGATGGAGCAGGAGGTGCTGGGTGCTGCTGGAGAGCAGTGGGTGCAGTGGCCAAAGCCTCTGCAGATGGGGACCTCAGCAGCCAGAAGCTGAAGGGCTCTTCCAAGTTTGTACAACCATGCTTTCCAGAGGCTAACAACTTGACCAAATCTGTGTTGATCTCCACCAGGAATGCACCAACCCTGCCAAATTTCAAGTCTCTTTTCCAAAGCATGGAGGCATCAGAAGTCCTCAAACAAAGAGACGGGAGGAGAAAAAATGCTGCTGAAACTTGGCGGGGGGAGGAGGGAGGCGGGGTAGGAGAGAGAAAGTTCAGCCCAAGGCAGAGCAAGCATGGAAAAATTCAGCCCAAACAGTTGAAGTCTGGCAAAGGTATAAGCAAACAAACTCCCACTGGAAAGCGTTCTACAGCCTGAACAACAGGCGTCTGCTGGCTCCATCTACAATCAACGTGTTGGGCCAGAGGTGCCTGCCTTGCCCCTCGTCCTCCCATGGGAGCATACAAGGATAACTTCATTGCAAGGGTGGCAGGGGCCAGTGCCTGTAGGTGCCCCTGAATATAGGACATGACAGCATGGGACAAGAGCAGACCACTCCGACCGCAGCACCTCAGAGATCTCTCAAAGCAGCTGGGAGATCCCTGTTCACATGGTTACACTGGGCAGGAGCTTAGAGCCAGACATAAGCAGCTTGGGTTCCTCCATCACCAAGGAGCTGGGAAGCGTCTCACAAAGCTGGTGGCTCCAACACATCATGGGTTCTGCTGTGTCCTTAACTCCCTTGAACAGCAAGGGCAGGGTGGAGACAGCCAGCTCACAACACTATGCTCCTCACCCTGTTTCGCCTGGCTGTGTACTGCAAAGCAGCTTCCTCAGGACCAAGATGCCCACAGACCTGGAAAGCCCCTCTAGGTGCCCACTGCCCCTGGCACATGCTGGCCTGGGATGCACCACCTTGTCCCCCGTGTTAACATGGGGGCGCTGATCAGGCTGCAATCAAGGTGCTGCAGTGGGCTGCCTACCATCCCCCTTAAGACCAGGGAGAGCAGCAGTTATGGCAACATGGTCCCAGTGTAGCCCAGGGACGGCTCTATCCATCTGCTGGTGTTTCAACCTGGGGTGAGGAGAAGCTGCTCAGGCAGCAGATACCTCCTCCATGGAACAGCAGGAGGATGATGGTACACGAGGAAGGCAACCTTGGGTCCCTGTGCAAACCAGCATCCTGATCCTGACCCACCTGCATCACCAGGAAAGAAAAGGGCCAAAGAAACTTCACGAGTTCAAGTGAAGTTCACCTCAGCAGAGCTCTGCTCCATGAGCAAAACTGCTTTGCTGCTTGCCACAAGCCTTCCAGAGCTTGTGACCAGGACAGAGCAGAGCCAGGACAGCACTGGAAGAATGGGACCTCTTGCCAGCATCAGCCTTCCACTTGCACAGAAAGCAGGCCAGCGCTCGACTGCATTATCCACTCCTCGCTCAAGGAGCTCCAAACCCATGCTCACAGACGAGGTTTCCTCAGACACCCCCTTGGACAGCCAGCAGACACCAGGCACAGACCGGGGAAGCAGGAGCATTAGCTAAAGGTCACACAGGCTTATCTGTGTCCAGAAGCAGCCTCCTTGCTGCACAGGATTTGGCCTGCTCCCCGCAGGATTTCAGCACACAGGGAAACCCGACACAGGTCTGATAACTGCCAGCACCCGCCTGGCGCAGGGCAGGACGCAGCTCTGAGCTGCTCCTGATGCGCAGCAGCAGGGAGAATGGAGCAGAGCTGGGCTGGAGGCCCATGAGGGCACAGGGCAGGAACAAGGCACCCTTGGCATGGGTTAGACTTTAGACGAGCTGCTTGCACACCAGCACACAAGCCTTCACCCAAGTCCATTTTCTGACAAGGTCCAGGGGCAGAAGAGTCCCTGCCAGCACCAGGAACCCCACCAAGCCTGACCAGGCTGCCTCTGCCCTCAAAACTGTTCTCCAGCACAAGGTCTCTCCTTCAAAGCTTGTGTCTTCTGATGAAGGCCAGGCTTGCAGAAAAGCTGAAGGCTTCATCATACAGCAGGAACAAGCATCCTCTGACTCCACAGCCCAGTGCACACTGACATTTAAACCCTAAAGTATTTAGGATTATACCTGCCTGGATCTCCCCATCCCGCCTGCCCATCTCTGCTCCTTCCACTGCTTCTTACCAGAATTGGCTCCTCTTCCCAGCAAAGATGCTGATGAACAAGAACACCTTTTGGAGGGGGGATAGACTCACTTTTTTTAGCATCTGCTCCCTGGGCAGAGGAGGTTTCACCACACAGGACACTTCATGCAGCACAGAAACCTTGACCTTGGTGCTCTCTGCTGAAGTGGTAACATAAGCTAACAGCTTCAGATTGTGATCCCAAAATTACAAAGCCTAAGCGTAAAGCTTCACCTGCCAGCTCTGAGCTTGGAGCCAGTCAATATCTTGTCCCTGGGGCTGGGGGAACAGGTTTGCCAGCCGAAGACCCATTTACCAATTGTCCTGATGCAACAGCCAGCTCCTTCACCAGTAAATCTCAAAGCGCCTGAGAAAAGAGGTCAGTGTGCTGTGCTCTTTTTAAAGGGTGAGAAACCAAGGAACAAAGAGGGGCAGATCTCACCCTCAGTTGTTCAGTGGGCCAGGAGAAGCCAGGTCCCCTGTGCCCCAGGCCAGCTTCGGTCCCTGGACCCCAGCCCAGCCAACGTTCCTCTGCTATGGGTGAAGCTCAGAAGCTTTGATGAGTCAGTTTGGGTGAGCCTGGGGGTGGAGAGGAGAAACAAGGCTGCGGGAAGAGCTGAGTCACCATGCTGCCAGATCTACCTCCATCTCAGAGGATGCAACAACCATATGCTTCCAAACCCATACGGTTTGTATGGAGAAAATCAACTCAACAAGCCACAGAAAACTCCCTTTGGGGCAGTGGGCCAGAGTCAATCCTGATAATGCCAAGAAGAGATGTTTCTTGGAGCTCTGCTCAGCTCAGCAGCTGCTCTGGTGGCCATGCTTAGCAAATGCTGCCACACAATGTCAAATGTTCATTTTTCAAACCTCAGAAACAACAGTTTTTCACAGTGGACCATCAGCAAGGAGCCTGCCCTGACTTAAGGCAGGAGAGATTTGTCTCCCAGCTAGTAACTGGTCAGATCTTACAGGCCCTCTTGGCACATGTGGATGGAAACCAAACTCTGTCTGAACAGATCTGGAGAGGGCTCAAGTGAACCTCCACACCATGGGCAAAGTGAAGACCTTGTGCCATTCTTGTCACCATTGTGACCTTGTCATGAAGAACTCGTCACCATGCTCATGATGATACTGGCAGCTGCTGCCAACTGTTGAATCTCACTTTGGACAAAGCCAAGCATGAACATTGCCTTTTCCTGGCCCTGAAACTGGAACTTTTATCAAATCTGTGCTACTTTGCACTGCTGACATGGAAAAACCTTCTCCACTCTGCCCAACAGCTCTTCACAGAAGATCTTCATCCCTCTTCAACCCTCCCTGATAACAGTGCAAATAAAGGCAACAAAGGCAAAGTGGGATGGGGAGAGGAATGCCTCTGGAGAGCGAGCTACTGCAGGGTGCATGGGGGTAGACGGATGAGCATTTCAATATTTAGGAGAATGGGAAGAAATCTGGAAGTAAGGAGCAGAGTGGAACATAACTGCTTCTCCTTGACCTCCACCAGGCATGAGGCTTAGCAGATGTGGACTTCACTTGGACTCACAAACCTCCTCTGAAAAGCAAGCAAGACAGCAGAAGACCACTGGGCAAGAGAGATGGGTGTTAAGCAAAGTGACAGGGAAGAGTGAGTGTGCAGGTAGCAGGAAAGACTCAAGCAAAGGTGGAGAGAAATCCCAACACACCCAACGGTATGGTCCTCTGTGTCCCAAGTGTCCTGGGCTGACTCCTACTACAATTTGGCCTCTCCGCTGAGCGCTGCCCATCCTGCCAGCATCCAAGCCAGTAGGTCCAATATTGACCTGGCACTGAGAGACGCTCTCCAGGAAGATAAACAGGAGGTTCCTGAAGTTCTGGCAGGCAGAAGTGTCTCAGCCAGGAGGAAACTATCGAAGAGCAGAGAAAACCGGCGCAACAGGGACTGCCACTGTTTAAGGGACAAGGAAGAATCAAAAGTACTCCAACACCTTGAAAGTGCTGGCTGTCAGGACGACCTGGAAATATTGATACTTCTGGGCTTCCTGACCCCAGTGGCCCCAGCAACATCAGCAGCAAGACCAAGACCAGAAATCTCTTCTGCTCCAAGAGCAAAACTGTCCCCAGGGCTGGGGCAGCCCAGGGCAGAGTGCCTGCCTTGCTGGGGCTCTCCATGCACACAACTCATCATCCACACCATCCTTCTCCAGCTGAGAATCAGCTCAAGGAGAAGCCAGGTTCAAAGCTACTGGCGTGAAGCCTGACCACTAGTAGGAAACCAAGACTATTATCAATATTCCTACTAAAAGACAAATACTGAGATACTTTGTGTGCTGGCTAAGAGGACTGGAAGAGCTAAGACTCTCCAAATCCAGCGCACTATGTGAATACCAGCTGGTGAGGAGGATCCATGGGCCCATGAGGAAGGGCTTGACTCACGCTAAGATTCAGACATCCATGAGGTTTCCCTTCCATGCCAAGGACTGGGGCATCCCTGCACTTTTCCTGCAGCATAACCATGGGGCTAGGGCTGCCTGCTGTACAACCTTCTGGGTATGGACACATTAATGGAGAAGAATCAGTGGAGATCCTGCAGGATGAAAAGCATTGTCCACACTCCTCCGCAGCGATCTGCTTTGCAGATCCAGGCTGTGGGAAGTGGCAGCGAGATGATGAGAATAAACCAAAACAAATCAGGCAGATAGGCTATTTGAGAGCCATCAACGTGCACTGAAGATAATGGATATGCTGCACTGAGAAATAATCTTATTGGGGCTCAGAGGTATCAGCTACCAGCAGAGGGAAGCGGCCAGAACAACACATCACCACAATATCTGAAGTTTGTCTTTGAAATAAATGGTGTTTGCTTCCTGTGCTCTCAGTGAGGAGAGGATCTGGCTGAGGGCTCTGGTCCCAGAGAGGGAGAACGTGGAAATCAGTCTTCTCTGAGCATTTCCCTTCTGTCACTTTCCCAGAGGGCTCAAGTGACACAAGAAACAAATGCAGATGGGACCACTGGACCTGCTGGAGCCAGTGCCCACAGCAGACGGTTACAATGCTGCATACAGAGGGGATCCAGCCCTTGGTCTGCTCCCAACCTCTCCATCCTCATCAGAATCACAAGCTGAGGTGCCTCTCCCAGGTGAGGAAGAAGCCTGGGCTCATGAAGGTTGTTGCACCAAGAGGGGAGGCACAGGCTTCGCACAGACCTTACAGATGTGGATAGTCCCAAACTCATCCCATGCTGCTCTCCTTTCCCACCACTGCCCGTGGGATTGGGTGATCCCACCCCAGCCGGCAGCATGAGATGGCAGAAGCAGAGCTGCATGGACCAATACTCCTCTGCTGTTGCAAAGCCCCTGCTGCAGACACATTGCTGTCACCGTGAACAGCAGTTGCCCTTAAGCCTCTCTCTGTTTGCAGATGACTCAGGCAATGAGGATACAAGGTGATTTTCCACAAACAAGTAATTCCTTTCAAATGCTTTCCTAAAGGCAAACCCAACTTTCAGGGACATATTTTGAGGACTTGCTCCTCCTCATCCCCATCGGCGAGTCCCTCACAGTCACTGGTGAATCACTGTCCCACCAACTCCTGCTCCCCCCATACAGCCAGAGGCACCAACCATGGCCATCCCCAGGGTGACGGGGATAAAGCCAAGCTCTGGAACCAAATTGCCCCATCCATTGTTAAATGCCAAAATCTCTGGGGCTCCCTAACTGGGATCCAGCTTGTGCACGGAGAGGTGTCCTGAAAGGGTGCAGGGTGGCAGCACCAGGACCAGGCAGCCAAGCCCCCATCCTGCCATGGTACAGGGGAGTCTCCACAGACGGAACCCTCCTTGGTGGGGCTGCAGCTTCTCTTGATCACATTTATCACCCATAAACTGACTTTCTAGTGGCCTGCTGATGGCAATGTCCATATGCCATGGGGGGGATAGTTCAGGCTGACCTTAGGCAAGGAGCCCTGCTGCAGGCTGGCTCCCTGGGCAGCCGGGACATGCTGGCAGACCACAGCCTGGTGTGGAAGTCCAGCTCCCCTATGGCTGATTCAATAAGTCACAGATACCATGAGTTTGTGAGGCAGAGAGGCTCCACAGCTATTAGGGGAATTGGGAGTGGGGGGAGGAGGAGCTGAAATGGAGAAGGGATGGAGACGGGGAGGGTGGAGAGGGGGAAGCTAAGACAAGCAGCAGAACAAAACATCCCATAAATCATGAGGAGCTGCTGAAATACCAGAACAAATGACCCCATAGCTTGGCCATTGTTCCCAAGCAAGGGCTTAAAGCACTCCCAGTCGAGACAAAGCGCCTCACGTTCCGTTTCACCGCTGCGCTGGCTCATCCAGGACCTGTGCTCAGCACAGCTGAGCTGGGGCGGCTGCACTGTACTCCAACTGATGGCCAGGACCGGTGGGATGCAGGATGTGATGCTCTGGGCAAGGCTGGATACCCCACACTGGAGCAGATGTGGAGCCCACATCTCAGCCTGCCCTGAGCATCTCTTTGCTCCCAGATGCCCCCACACCTCCCAGGCTCTGGCATTCCTCCCCTTCCACAGAAAGGCTCAGGGCCTTCCATGAAAATAAGGTTTTCCCTCTTACTTTCCCTCACTCAGGCTAAGAGCTTCCTCAGTGGGAAGAGAAGGGGACTCCATGCCTCCTCTTCTGTGTTGGATTAACTTAGGAGAAAGACAGCTCAAGTAGGGCTGTGAAACCCGAAGGAGCTCTGGGCACTCTGTCTTTATGGTGCTGCTCCTCCCCACCTCCCAAAAAGTTGCTGACAATTCACTTTGTGCTGGCTGCCCCCGGCAAACCATTGACCATCAAGCAGACTCCTGGGACAAGTTCTATAGACCACTATGATGGAAACAGCACAAGGCTTTTGTCGAGCTTTGCAGTAGCAGCCCTGCAGTGTGCTGGCTTGGGAACAGTCAGATGGATCAGCTGGCAGCTCAGCACCTCCCCCAGGCTCTGCAGCACCCCAGGACTGCGGCACTGGGGTGCCAGGAGGTGAGGAGCCTGACGATGGGGACAGGTCACAGCACTGCCTGCTGATGGCAGCTGAGGGCAGCTATGGAAGGAGCCCAGCAGCACCAGGCACCTTCATGGCACAGATTTCACACCCCAGCACAGCAACTTAGGGAGAATTTCCACACCATATGAGACCACTTAAACCCAAAGGAGAAATATTACATTATAAAATTTTAAGTAACTTCAATGAAAACACTTCCATTACCCTTTTGCTTTACAACCAAACCCAAAGCGTGGGGCAGAGTGTGGCAGTGGGGCCGCATGTGCTGCCTCTGCCAGCCCAATGGCGCAAGCGTGGCTCCTGTGCCTGATGGCTGCAGCTCCTGCCCTCATGGCACCACAGTCCCATAGCACAGGGACATCCACCAGCCAGGATACCCAGCCCCAGTGCTGATGGATCATGGGAAAAACACTCCTCACTTTCCCACTGGGCAAGCATGGACTGCACATGGAGCTGCTGGTCCTGGCGCATCCCTCTCAGTGAGGAGCTGAGATCGAGCAGCATGCCAGGAGTCAGGCAGCAAAACAAGCTGCAGGCAGGGCTGAGCCCGAGCCGGCTGCCTGCCTCTACCCACCAGAACACATGCTCCTGCCAGTGCTGCTTCAACAGCTCGTGGTGGGCAGCCAAGGAGCAGAACCGAGATAACGGGATGGGGGAAGTGAGGAATGTTCTGCATTTTTCCTGAGCCACCATGGGAATAGGCAATTCCGACCATGGATCACAGGGAGGCTATCCGACATGAGACACTCAAGGATCCCAAAGAGAACAGGCAGCAAGTAGAAGTAAACAAGCAAGAAGAAAACAGGGTGAACAAGAGGTGAGCACAGGAAAACGAGCATGGTGGGAAGGCAAGCAAAGGAACAAGTGGAAGAAGTGAAAACACACCGAGAAGTAGGAAAGGAGAAGGAAAACGTAAATGGATGCCAGGAGAACAAACCTGCTGGGGCTGGAACTCCCGATGAGCGCCAGAGCTGGAAGGATGCGAGATGGGGACAGAGGCTCCCAGGCTCCACACACACAAGAGTAAAACAGCAGATCACAGTCCTTTTATTGGATTAAGGCTCACTTAAGAGGAAAGATAAACGTGCTTCATTTCTCAGGTGACATTCACAAGAGGAGAGGAGGATCTTTGCCTTGATTCACCCTAAGGGGGGTGAAAAGGGATGGCTGATTTTGAGGTTGCTGTGGGGACAGCAGGACCTCTCTAACAGCAGAAGGTGGTGAGCCTCAAATGAAGAGTGCTTTTGTCTTGCACGCCTTCATGCTGTTTATGCTTTGGAGCTAGATTAGTATCACAGACCAGCAGAAAGCAGAGCTTTAATAAATCAGACTCCAAATCTGTCCTTGCCTCAGTTACCAGTTTTTGCTTCACTTGGAGCTCAGGCTGCTGCAGTGCCACAGCAGGCACCGAACAGCAAAGAGGAGGAGAAGGAAACCAGCAAACGGGAATAGAACTGGACACCCGCAGAACCCAGTTTCTCCCCAAGCTTGGGAAAGCCTGGCTCTACCCTGCTCCCCCAGTGCTTCTCTCCAGGTACCTTCCAGCAGCAAGACACCGGTTGGGGGGAGCCCTGGGCTGAGGTGATCTGGCACATTCACAGGGCCTAACACTGGGGACTTTGTGGCATTAGCTTTAAAAAAAATAGCCTAAAAAAAGCCTAATAATGAAGTATTTATTTCAGTAAACAACATGTGAATGAAAGAAGTGTTTTCTCAATACTTCACTTTTTCCCTGACTTCTCTCCCTTCCCCCAGCAAGTTTTTTTTCACTAAGTGGAACTAACGAGGCTCCGCTCACAGCCAGGCTGGGAGCAGCAGCACCGCGCTCCGCACAGACACACGTGCTGTGTGAATAAAGCCTGCCTTGTGCCTGGGAGAAACAGGACCCACCGGCACGTCCCAACAGCCAGCAGGGAAGATGTGCTCCAGCAGACGCACCGATGTGAGACCTGCAATGGGAGCATCCCCAGCAGGCACCGCGAGACATTCAGCACCTTGTTTTGACAAGGGCCTGTAGGGACAGGACAAGGGGGAATAGCTTTAACCTGACAGAGTGGACATTGAGATGAGTTCTTAGGCAGAAGCTCTTCCCTGTGAGGGTGCTGAGGCGCTGGCACAGGTTGCCCAGAGAACCTGTGGCTGCCCCATCCCTGGCAGTGTTCAAGGCCAGGTTGGACACAGGGGCTTGGAGCAACCTGGTCTAGTGAAAGGTGTCCCTGCCCGTGGCAGGGGGTTGGCACTGGATGAGCTTTAAGTTCTCTTCCAACCCAAACCACTCCTGATTCTGTGATTATTTATTGTGACAGCAAATAACTGCACCTCCTGGCCCAGAGAGCTGCCATTGCCCAGGGATGCTGCCCCACAGGGCTCCCTGTCTCTAGGGCCAGGGAGAAAGCTCAAGGGGAGGTAATAGGATCATTTGTCCCCATCCTACCTGGCAGCACTCAGCTCAGGAGACACAGTGTCACGCAGACACTGTGACGCTGTGACGTCCTTCTCTTCTACCTCAGCTCTATCCAGCCATACCTGAGCACCTGAACAACTGGGAATGCTGAAAATAAGTGTTCAAGGCCAGGCTGGTCAGGGCTTGGAGCAACCTGGTTTAGTGGAAGGTGTCCCTGCCCATGGCAGGAGGTTGGAACTGGATGAGCTTTAAGGTCCCTTCCAACCCAAACCAGTCTGGGATTCTATGATTCTATGAAAACTGGCTCAGCTTGCCCTGTGTGGGGGTTGAGAGGTAAGGATGCTTTCTGCTATGGCAGCAATGCAAGGGGTTGGACTGACAGTGCTTTGGTAGGAATTCCAGGCAGGAAACACTAATACCGCCACTAGACTGACACCAGCTTTTGAAAGCAATGGGCACTGATGATGATGTGCTCATAATCTCTACCTGTTCCCTGGCAACAGGTAATGCAGGTACAGGAGCCCTTCCTTGCCTTCAAGCCTTGGGATTAAGATGGGCAGGATTCTCAGAAGCCACTGATTTACAAAAATATGGTCCATCACTTTTTCATCCCCCTCCTACCCATGTGGGATGAGCTGAACCCCCCTCACGCACAGCGTGGATGTTCACCCTCTGCACAGAGGCAGGTAAAACAATGCCATGGTGCCCTTGGGTTAAGCTTATAAATACACAATACGTATAAATAAATACAGATTTGATGCATGTAGGTATTTGCTCAGGAAGCCAAATTAGGCATCTGTAGTTTGCAAGGGCATGAGCCATGTTTTCCACCAGCCACAGAGCCCAGGACCTCCCCTGCCCGGCAGTGCTCCCCGTGTGCAGCAGGACCATTTAGAGCAACTAACCAAAGATGTCGATCCCACTGCTGTGATCATGGATCCCTGGAGATGTACAGGGAATGCAGAGAAATTATGTTTCACACAAGAGAAAAGGCCAGGTGCCCCCTTGGTAGGAGGCTGGTGCCTGCACGGGAAAAGCCTCTGAATGACTCCCCAAGGCTGTGTGGAAACCTGCCTGCACCGTGCCCATTCCGTGCTTCATACACAGGTACCCCCAGCTGCTCTTTGGAACCTGGGCTGTGTGCATGCAAATGCCAGTTAAATCGCTGCACTGCAACAGCACAGCCAGCACAGCTCTTGGGTTGTCAGCTTAACTGCTGAGTGCCAGAGAGCCCCAGCACACGCATCCCAGCACTCCAGCCCACCCGAGCCTGGCTGCCAAGCTGGACATCTGATCCAGCTCAAGATGTCTCCAGCCATGGATAAACCCCATGACCAGCCATTGTCCTCCAGCCAGAGCAGCTCCCTGCAGGATCTGTGACATCAGGTCATAATTAGACATGTAGTTCCTTTACCAGTTACTGTAGTGTTACCAGTTCAAACACTGGGGTGGTCTATGCAGTGTGAGGTAAATTAAAATGACACTAAGCTTTGCCATCCACTCAATTTGTGTATCCAACTATAACGAAGTGAGATAGCACAAGTGTGTAGAACTGGCATTTTTGGACATGGTTTAGTGGTGGACTTGGTAGTGCTAGGTTTATGGTTGGATTTGATGAGCTTAAAGGTCTTTTCCACCTAAATGATTCTCTTTCAGGCCTCACACCTTCCAGCTTCTATCTTCAACACAATGGCATGGGGCAAACTGCAGGCAAAGGCAATTCCTCCTCACCAAGAGCTCATTCCCAAGTTGGCTTAGAAAAACCCCATAAACCAGCATCACCACCTACTGCAGTAACTCCTCTACAAGGTGCTTTGCAAAATACTACAAGACAGATGGTTTCCCGCAGGAAAACACTACAGCATGAGTGAAAAGATACCACAAATAACCTGAAGCCGCAGGGTTAAAATGAGATCCGGGAACTTCAGAGAAACATTTAAAGGGAGAAGTGAGATTTACTGACTTCTCTTGCATCCTCATTGTGAATAAAGAGAAACTCTGATCGGTTTTAATGAGTTCCTTGCTTGTTTTCCTATCTGGTATACTACAAATTCACGTATTTGTCTATTTGGAAGATTCATGGCAACTGCAGAGCAGCTTTCCTGATGACATCGTTTCAGCAAAGGAAAGAAAATTGTGCAACTGGGGAAGAAAGCAATTTGTCACCAAATAGCTTAAATTCTTTGTCTGCCTTCATTAATACCTAGTCAGCTTTGATGCCTAACTAACCTCACAGATAGAGGAAGCCTTTGAGGAGGACTCCACAACCTCACACTGAAGTGTTAGAACATACAATAAATGCCAGAAAGATCTCCAAAATAAGCAGGGAAAACCAAAACCAAGCTCAACATTCTTGCAATTTCTAAGCATTTCTTTTCTTCTTTTTATCCTCCTTTAGCCATCTAAGGAAGCAGAAAGCAATGCAATTTCCAGTTCTTTTAAATATCCTTAGCAGGTCAACCTCTAACGCTAGGAGAGTTGACTGTGATCTGCTTCCAAAGGCTGTTGCATCAGAACCTGGAAACACAGAATGAATTAGTCCCTGCTCAAGCAGGGGCTGCAGTTTCAGACCTATGCTCAGCACAAGGGGCCCCACAGGTGCCACAGCAGCAGCATCGTGGCAGGAAGGAGCACTGTATCCCTCTGGGATGGCTGAATGTGGAGTGGTCTGTGCTGGGGCACCCTGGACCTTCACAACACACACCCCAGCATGTTCCCTGCCATGGCTCCTGGTGCCCCCACACTGGCTGTGGCCATTCCAGTATGGCTCTTGGATATGGTTTATCCAACAAATATGTGTCAGGCAGTGAGGGGCTGCAAGATGCATCCTCTGGAGCACTGGCTGGGAAGGGAATGGGAGAGGAGCAGCCAGGGGTTGTGCTCTCATGTGCCCCAGCCCAGCAGACACGCATGTTTACATCCCACATGAGCCCTGAAAGACCCCCATGTCTTAGTTCATGGGGGGTCCTTCAGGCCGCCAAGGAAGGAGCTGCCTGGGTCTCCCTCCTGCTCCCTGCACTGGAGTGAGGGAGTATGTTTTGGTTTGGTACCATGGGGGAGCTTCTGTGGCAGGCAGAGGGGTTTGAAGAGAGGTTGTCCCACAGGGCATTGCTTGGGCAGGGACAAAAAGTGGCAGCAGTGAGGACAGAGACGGTGAGGGAGAGGCAGGACCTCCTTTCCCCCAGCCCGGTCCTGCAGCTCTTACCATTCAATGCTCAGAGACCTGGGCCGGAAGGCAGACAGCTCAGCCGAGGCATACTCAGCTTTCCTTCTCTTCTCCTGCTTCTGCTTCACCGACAAGCGGTGGGCAAACCTAGAGAGGCTGCTTTCCGACCTGGGGAAGGGGAGAGGAAAGGCATTAATATCACTGAAGTTCCCTGTGGCAGATCCACGGCACAAAGCCAAGTAATGCTCGGAGCTGAAAGGAGGGTCAGCGGCACCAGGACAGTGTGGCACCAGCTGGGGAGGGAAGAGGGGGAAAGAAATGGAGCAGCAGCAGGGTAAGCATCACTTCAGCAGGCCAGGACCACCATGGGTCCACAGTGTGCTGTTAGAAAAGCCGAAGCTGTGAGCTGACAGGCTGAGAGCGCCGGGTCCCTAACCCACTGCAGCACCATTGCCTCCTGCCCAAATGCCAGCCAGTGATGGCCAACGCTGGAGACACACCAGCTGCTTCAGCTTTTTGAAGTGCCTGCCCAAGAGAGGCTGTGCAGGGATGGAAGCATCCATGGAGAGAATCAAAGCAGATCTCTGCACAGCCACACACTCCTTTGTGGAAGCCCCAAAGCCCCTGGAGCTCCCAGCCAGGGCTCTCAAACATGGGTACAGCTTCCCTGATGAGGGCTGACAGGGAAATGAGCCCACATCAGAGACGTTTTGGAGGAGGAAACAGAAATGTGTGTGAACAAATGGGTTCAGCTGCGAAACCCATCTGCGTTGACAACAAAGCCCCTTCCTGCTGGGCGGATGCTCCAGCATCACTCCCAGTCCCTGAGACCGGGAGAAAACCATTCCCTTCAATACCCTTGCTCCAACCGGAAGAGAACCACTGTCCCGAGGCACAAGCACAGTCTCCAAGCCACCCAGATGTAGAAGGCTGGCACTGAGATTTGCTTTGGAGCCCAGCAGAGACCTAGGTGCCACAGGCCATCCCTACTGCCCATTCACTGGGAGCAGAGGTGGGAGCAAGGGAAGAGCAGCCCAGACAGCTGGAGCTGGGACACCCCAACTTGGGCACATGACCAGGCTGGTGGCACTGGTGCCATTTGCCAGTCCTGCCACCACAGCCACTGCCTTGCCTCCTTCAGTCCCATGCCTGCACAACCTGCTCCCACCACTCAGCTGGTCAGGGCAGGGAATGGGACAGGAGCGATCTCTGGAACAGAGGTTTCAGGGTATGAGGAACAGACCTGGGGGGAATCTTTGAACCTACAGACATTACTAAAGCCACTCCTCCACTTCTCTTGAGTCCTGATTAGCTTCAACCAAACAAAACACCTCCCCAAAAAGAAGGAAGAAAAGAAGGTATTTCTCAGAAACGAGAGCTCCTTGCCTTCCCTTGCAATAATTAAGCCAACCACGACCAGCTAACAGCATTTTTCCTGATACATTTTAAACACAGACATCTTCAATTCATTAACTTTGGTTATTGATTTATTTTTCAGCTTATGAATTGCTGTTGCTGGGGACAGGGTGGAGACAGCTTTCTGGAGAAGGCTCTCGTCTCTCCAGTCACCGCCGCGAAAGAGCCACTCAGACCTTCCAGGGTCATTCTTTACATTCTTGAGAAAAAAATGCTACTTTGATGTAAAGGATGAGGTTTGCCTTAAAAGAAACCCAACAAAAAACCCAAAGCCCATCCTTCCTCTGCTCACAACTGGAGGAAGAGGTGTTTAAAGAGGAGCAATCCAGGCGCCTTGGGAGAGCCCATCTAGCAGAGCCCAGCACCAACACATCCCCATCACCATGCGTCTCATAGAATCATAGGATCAGCTAGGTTGGAAAAGACCTTTAAGATCATCAAGTCCAACTGTTACCATAGGGGATGGGTGCTGCTGGCTTCCTATAGCACCTCCTTGGTGGCATTTGAGTGTTCCCACTAGGACAGTTCTAACTCTGCCCAGCTTTCCACCTCCCCAGGAGAGGATCCTGGGGTGAGGGCTCCATCCCCAGCTGCTAGCACACTGGGAATGTTGATCTCATGAGGGGACTGCCCGGAGAATGCTGTCCTGTTTGCTATGCTTGCCACATCCCTGCCATGCTCCCTGCACCATTACAGCCACCCCTCCCAAAGTGGTCCCCAGCCCAAACCATCTGCATGGATGCAAGAAGGCAGCCATCTGCCATGAGAAACAAGTGCCTCTGTCCTGCTGGTTACGTGCCTCTTGGGACCAACAGCACCAGGACAATTAGGCAGAAGTTCTTCCCTGTGAGGGTACTGAGGTGCTGGCACATGTTGCCCAGAGAAGCTGTGGCTGCCCCATCCCCGGCAGTGTTCAAGGCCAGGTTGGACACAGGGGCTTGGAGCAACGTGGTCTAGTGGAAGGTGTCCCTGCCCATGGCAGGGGGTTGGAACTGGATGAACTTTACAGCTTCCAAGCCAAACCAGTCTGGAATTCTGTGATTCTACGAATTACACACCCAGGAGGTTTACTCAATGCATCCACATGCCCCAAGCAGGCTTGCTGATAGAGCCAACAGCATCCACCGAGAAGAGTTGGCAGGGAGAAAACAGGGTGACATGCGACATTGCTTGGAATGAAAGAGCATTAGTATCTGGGGACAGAGTGCACTGGTGGGGCTGGAGAAGCCACCTGGGTGGTCGGGGACATGCTGCATGGCATTGCAGATGAAGACGCAGGGAGAAAAGGAATGCTCTAGGGGATGCTCCCCAGCTCTGGGAAGGTGCTGTCCAGACCTGCCTGACCCAGGGAGCTCAAGTGAGACAGAAGTTGATCAATGCTGCTTTCACCCCCAGACCAACCCTCCAGCCTACCTGTCACCCACCCCCTCCCACTGCTCACAGCCAGGTTAAAGAAGATGGCTCTGATGGGCCGGTACCTCCCCTTGAGAGCTGGCAGCCACTCATCCAGTGCTCACCAATTAACCAGCCTCCTCTCACCCCCAACGGACCCAAAAGCTCCAGCAGAAACATTACTAATTAGAGAGCCAGGAGCACGTTCATGTATCATCTGGCTATTTATACAGTGCAGCTTTACATAAACTGTACTGCAAAAGAAGGAATGAATCATACCTGCTGTGCCACGGCTGCACGGAGGCAAACACAGCCTGGCACCAGCAGCCTGCTCTGCCCCATTCCCCTTGCCCCACCGAGTCCCTGCTTGTGGGTCAGCTTCCCTCAGCTCCTCGTGCTGGGGCTAGTCCATCCCACAGGGTCGGGATGCTCCCAGGGCCAGGATGCTCTCACAGCTGAGCACTGAGCCCAGGGTCTGTACTCTGCGGGTGGCAGCAGTGGTTAGACACTAACATGGGGAGGGGGATGCTGCTGGGACCATACTTTCACTTCCCAAGTGCTTTCCAAACGCACGTAAACGTCACTGTCCCTTGAGAAAGATCAACATTAGGGGTCTTAAGGCAGAGACAGGGAAACTGAGGCACAGAGCAGCTGTGTGAGTGAGGCAGGTTCCCTATGGCTGTCAGCATCCATCCTCTTGTGTGCTTCACTGGTGGGCAAGATTTTCATGCCTTTTTCTATCAGTACAAGCCCACTCAGCACCACAAGTGCCAAACTGGGGAACAGGCAGCCCCAGAGAGCCACTGCCACCTTGACCCAGCTTCATCCCAGCCACAGGATGGGGACAAGGACAGCATAGCTCCTCCAGTTCCCCAAGGGAGTGCTTGTGGCCCAGCGTGGGCAGGATTTGGGGTGACCTGTCCACCCCACCATAAGAAGCAGCATCCCTGCATCAGCTCACACTGGTGCTGCTGTGGCTTAACAGACCCTAGCACCAGCTGTACCGGAGACTGCCAAGGCCCCCAGTGCTCCCTGGAGCCAGGGGGACACGTGGGAAAAGCCCTCAATTGAAACATCAACAGCAGAGCTGGGAAGAACTGTCTCCTGACAACCAGAGAAGGTTGTTCAGCTACTGTGCTGTATCATAAATCACACCTCTATGACTTGCCATCTGTCAGCCAGATTACACATGTTCAGAGTCCCGTGTCAGCGCTGAAGTCAGAACGCAGCATCTTTCCTGCAGAAAGAATTATCGGCCCTGGAGACTCCTGCAGCAATATCTATGTTCAGCCCTTCCCTCCAAAGCTCCTGGCAGAGCTGAGCTGGCAGCACCAAGGAGCCCACATGTGACATCTCCCCCATACAACCACTACTTCAGGCACACGTGGAATGACAGGACCCCCTGCACCAGCCACAGCACCTAGCCCTGGCCACAGGCAGGGCCACCCAGAGGCAGATACTGCTGCTGACAGGAGATGGGGACAGTTGTGTCCCCAGCCTGGTTTGTGCTGATGCCCCCCCAGGGTGTTCACCCAGGATAAGCAGAGGGTGACCAGAGCAGCACTTGGACCCTCGATGACACCACAGCCCAGCTTGGCCAAGGAGGAAGACTCCAGCTCAGCACCCGAACATGCCATGTAACACCACCCTGATGGTTATCCCTTCACCAGCCACATTTTGGGGGGGGGGGGGTCCCCAGCCTGGGACCTGAGACACAAGGCCCAGACACAGTGTGCTGGCAGCCGGTGGCTCTGCCAGCTCCCTGAGCCACCACAGCACACAGCATCCAGCAAAAATATCCACGCAGCTGCCCTTCCAGATGAGGACAAGGGTCTGAAGCACCGCCCTCCATCCCCTCGCTGGCCAGGCAGCAGGTGAGCAATGACACTAGCACAGAAACACGCAGGGACTCGATTCATCCCTCTGGCTTCACCCACCATGCACAGGCACGGATCCGGTCGGGGTTTGCAGTGCCTCACCACTACATCCCCCACGCCACGCCACCACTGGAAAGAGATGACAAGCAAAATCCCTGTCCCCTAGGCTCTGCAGCCCTGACTCTCCCCTGCAGTGGCCCGTGGAGGGACACGGTGCTGCCTCTGCAAGGAGCAGTGCGATTCAGCAGCCTGCGGCTCTGAAAGAGCCGGCTGTGCTGTGCCCAGAGCTGCAGGACACACCGTGGTCTGTGCTGGCACAGCACACCATGCCATGAGTGTGAGATGACCATGTCATGAGGCAGTGCTGGTGCAGGCACCGACACGGGACCGGCAGCACCAGCAATGCTCCTGGTCTACCAACATGCCCAGCCAAAGCCCTCACCACCACACAGGCAGGAGCCATCCATCCCACAGAGATGGACATCTCCCAGCCCAGGCAGGAATAGCTCCCACTTGTTGCATTCCCTAGCTCGAGACTCGGGAGCCAGAATGTGCTTGAACGTGGTCCTGAACTAACCCAGCTCCCAGCAGGCAGCTTCCAGCCTCTTGGATCAGCACAGGCAAGCACAAGTCCCGGGACAAGCCATGCAGTGGCTGAGGGCAGCCCTGGCATTTAGCAGCAGGGCAACAAGCATCATTTTCAGCTGTTCCCCTCTTTGGGAACAGTCACTGCGAAAACAGCTTTGGAGTTGGACTTATCCCCACCACAGGCATCCCAGCCACAGACTGGCCCTGGGGAGCCGGGTGCTGCCTCGGGGTGAGCGCAGCTCAGTGCACTCCCCGCAGCAGCAGGGCTTGGCTCCTGTGAGCCTTTCCTTTGCACAGGTGCAGTTAGAATAAAATAGAGGGAAAATAATGGATGCTGGAAAGGTGCCTCTAGAGCAGGCAGCAGCCTGCCAGGAGAGGTAGGCTTTAGGAAGCAGCCGTGCACCCAGCCAGGTCTGGGTCAGCCTTGGCCCCGCTCACTGGGGCACAGCACCCACTGACCACAGCTCCAGCCACGATTGTGCCCCCAGAGCAGGAGCCAGGACGGAAGCCTAGGTGAGCTGGGCACAGCGCGGTGCCATGCCAGGAAGGATGCCCGGCACCACACAAGCGATGCTCACTCACCTGCACAGCCGCTGCTCCCTTCCCTCCTGGCTCTGCCGATTGCCTGCTGCTGGAAGAGCAGCTCATCCAAGAGTGGCTCTCTGGGAGAATCCCTTTTCCCTTGATGCACACAACCACAGGCACGCTCCCATCCTGGCCGGGATCCCCTGCTCCACTCCTCATCAGCCACCTCGGCGTCCCTCACCCATCACCTCAGGTTTCTTGCTCGCTCTGGGCTCAGCTCTTTTTTTTTTTCCTTTTCTTTTTTCCTCTTTTTTTTTTTTTTTTTTTCCCCTCCCAATCGTGTTTCTATAGAAACGAGATTAGCAGAGGGGGAAATAAACCAGCCCCATGTGACTCAGATTCCGACACTGAAGAATCTCCTGGTCACGCTCGCCGGAGCTTTACGTAACCACGAGTCTGCGCTGGCTCGGCTGAGGGGACCAGGCTGCGATGGGGTTACTGAGCTTGGATGGGGGGACCAGGCTGCTATGGGGTTACTGAGCTTGGATGCAGGGACCAGGCTGGGATGGGGGGACTGAGCTTGGATGGGGGGACCAGGCTGGGATGGGGGGACTGACCTTGGATGAGGGGACCAGGCTGGGATTGGGGGGCTGAGGTTCGGTGGGGGCTGGTATTGGGGGACTGAGCTTTGATGGATGGACCAGGCTTGGATGGGGGGACTGAGCTTGGATAGAGCGACCAGGCTTGGATGGGGGGCCTGAGCTCGGATGAGGGGAACCAGACTTGGTTGTAGAGGGACCACCACCAGGCAGGATGCAGCAATGCTTTGGGCTCACCTCCCTTGGCTTTGAGTTTTCTGTGGCACTCCTGATGCAACAATGTGCCACCAAACCCCACTGCCATCCCCAGAGGACGTGAGCCCCTGACACCCTGCTTGGCTACCTGTTGATATTAAGAGAGGGAGAAAGCAGAGAGAGTGCTGAAAACTGTCTGAGTCCCACTAAAACTTCTGAGGTGCCTAGACAAGGTTAGAAGGAGGGATGCCCAAGAGACCCCACACTGCCAGGCTGTCCTGTCCCAGCCCTCACTACTCAGGAAAGTGGGTTTGGCCACTGGTCTCCACTATCTTGATGACCACACAGGGAATATGGTGAGCTGCAGCCAGCCACATACTTCACACTCCTCACATTCCTCCTCCTCAATCTCCTAAATCCATGAGCAGTGTCCATGAGTTGAGCTATTCCACCACTGTTTGAGTCAGTGACAGGCACAGGACTCTCCCCACAGTAACCTCCCAAGCCCTCAGTGTGTTCCCTTAGCTCAAGGACGGACACTGTCTGCACATGGCCATTGCTGCCTGCCAATGCTGCCCACCCGGGCTTCTGCTGATGAACCCCCACACCTGTACAGGACACTGCAGCTCTTGGGGCTCACCCCCGTCATCCAGATACTGCCCAGAGCTGGAAATGAGAAGCTTGGGTGATCTCCTGCTAGGACACAACAGTTCAACCCCAGGAGCAGTGCAGTGCCTTCCCCAAGGCAGCAGCACAGGAGCTTGGTTGAGCTCACACTCCCTGAGCAGGGCTGCAGAGAGCATCTCAGGGGGTTCCTAACTGAAAGAGCAGGGCACTGGATCCACACAGGGAGAGGAACTTACAGGGAGATTCTCCAAGTCCCCACGTTTCAGTCAGGGCTTCATCATCCCACGTCTCAGGCTGACTCAAAGAGTGATTAGTCTGTGAGATCTGATGCCATTACAGACCAAGGTCTGCCCACAGGCTATGGCATCAGGGAATCTCTCCCCCACTGAGCACCACAGTGTGGAACAGCAAATCAGTGGAACAGGCTCTAGTTTGCCTCCACGAGGAGCGTGGGACAGATCAGCCATCACCTAACAGCACTTTCATAGAATCATGGGATGGTTTGGGTTGGAAAGGACCTTAAAGCTCATTCAGTTCCAACCCCCTGCCACAGGCAGGGTCACCTTCCACTAGACCAGGTTGCTCCAAGCCCCTGTGTCCAACCTGGCCTTGAACACTGCCAGGGATGGGGCAGCCACAGCTTCTCTGGGCAACCTGTGCCAGCACCTCAGCACCCTCACAGGGAAGAACTTCTGCCTAAGAGCTCATCTCAATCTCCCCTCTGTCAGGGTAAAGCCGTTCCCCCTTGTCCTGTCCCTACAGGCCCTTGTCCAAAGCCCCTCTCCAGCTTTCTTGTAGATCCATTTACAGACTGGAAGCTGCTCTAAGATCCATCTTTGGGTTCCTCATCAGCTGAGGTAACAAGGAGTGGCAGCTCCATGTTCTTCTTGTGTTGTTGCCCCAGAGCTGGACTGCAGGGGGTTGTCTGTGCCCAGTGAGGTATTTTCTGTAAGGGGAGGACAGTTCACCAGCATGCTGAGGCTTCCAAGGCCAGAGAGAGGGATAGTGGGGATGCTGCCAATAGGGAAAGTTGGAGGAGATGGTAAAGAAAGCACATAGAGGTCTCGACAAGAGACAAAGGGAAATGTCTGACAGCCCTGGGACACACTGCTGCAGCTCTAGACAAATTGACCTGAGCCCCTGAATGGTTCAGAGAACCTGAACCATTCCTCATTGTGCCACAGCACATGTCAGTCTCAGCTGCCTCTTGGTTGATGAGTACCCTAAAGCCATAAGGAAGACAGGTCAGAGCTGCAAAACCCCAATAAGCAGAACCCAGGGTAGCCCGTGGTGACAGGGGCTCAGGGAAGGGACTTTGTGGCAGCAAATTTCTTGGTAGTCACCATTTGCCACGAAATGGGGGGCATAAGCAGCACTTAAAGACTGACAGCGTTGCTTTGGCAGGCCTGGCGGATGCAGGCACTGAGGCTGATGCTGCACTGGCTTCCCTGGGACGGACCAAGCTTGCGCCTGCAGGACCTGGCTCTGGAGCAAGATGCCAGGCTGAGCAGACAGGATCCTCTATTTAAAGTATGAAAATGGGGTCATAAAAAACTTCCACCAGCAAAAACACTTCGATACGTACAGCTAATTATAGTTGGCATTATCAGGCTGCATTACAATTAGCAAGTTGGTGGCTGGTCTCTATTTCTGACCTGCAACAGAAGGCGGGTAGGTACACCCAAGGATGAAAGGAGAAGGGAAGCAGGGGGAGAAGGACGGAGATACCTCACGGATGCATTTAAATAAGCAGCGCAGCTGTTTCCAAGTGCGGTGGAATAGGAGGTTTTATTTGGAGGATACTTATAAAGAAAGCCCAGGAAAGAAACACCACCCATCCCTTCAGATCAGCCCCCAACAGCAAGCTGAGTGCCTCATGACCCTGCTTGCTCCAACCCCGTCAGCACCCTTCAGGTGTGCTCTGAGGTCCCACCCCTCCAAGCAGCACCTGGGCTGACTTTTCAGAGCTATTTGGAGGCCAAATTAAAGCAGCATCCAGGAAGAAACCAAACCACACATCCTACTTGTACTTCCCAAAGCCTGTTCCTGTTGGCCTGTCCAGTATTCAGCACCAGGCCAGTTGCTTCATGACAGCAGAAGCAAATAAATGCAGGAGCAAATCCTGGAAATAGATGGCATTTTTAGAACTTTTTTTTTGTTTTCTTTGAAAATCAGAGTTTTGTCAAACTCACAGCATTTGCTGCACAGAATCTGATGCTAATCCAAGCAGAAGGAACCATCTGATGAGTCCCAAATTAAAATGTTCTTTTGTTTTGGCTTTCAAACATAGTATTTTAATATCCATGTACGCTCTGAACGGAAGGTAAATTTGCATGTCCTCCCCCTAAAAATTCTTTGTCAAAACAATTATTTTGTTCATTTGCATTTTGACAATAACAACTGTCCCTGCTCTGACCAACAGCTGCCAGCACAGGAACAAAGATGCTGGGCACGTGTGTCCACAGCCTGTTGCGTCATGCTGCACCCTCAGCCCCCAGCACGCTCATGTCACTGGCGGGGACAGGACCTGCACCAGCATCATCTTGCTCCCTGGGCATCATCATCATCACCCACGGGCATACACAGTCCCCTCTGTGGATACAAGTGGAAGCAACTTATGGGCAAGCATAGCAAGGATGCAGTGGGACCTGATGCCAAGAGACCCTGCACCCACTGATATGAACATAGGCCATGAATGAGGCTGTGGGACTTGTGAAGAGGTGGGATCCTGAAAATTACATAAGATGATAGGGAAGTTTCCTCTTGCTCCAGACTCTAAGCAATATTTAGACTGAGATCTCCTTGCACATCACCATGTCACATTAAGACCCTGTTATCTCCAGTGAGCTGTAAAACAGCTTAAAGGAAGAGAAGGATTTGGTGGCACTGGCAGATGAAAACCTGGACGTGGCCCACAGTGAGCGCCTGCAGTGCAGAATCACCCCGTGTGCTGGGCTGCATCCCCAGAGCGTGAGCAGCAGGTCAAGGGAGGCGATTCTCTCCCTCTGCTGCGCTCTGGGGAGATCCCCCCCTGCAGCCCTGATCCAGCTCTGGGGCAACAACACAAGAGGAACATGGAGCTGTTGGAGCAAGCCCAGAGGAGGCCACAAAGATGCTGTGAGGGCTGGAGCAGCTCTGCTCTGGAGACAGGCTGAGAGAGCTGGGCTGCGTCAGCCTGGAGAAGAGAAGGCTCCTTAAGGGGACACCTTAGAGCAGCTCCCAGTGCCTAAAGGGACTACAGGAAACCTGGAGAGGGGCTTTGGACAAGGGCCTGTAGGGACAGGCCAAGGGGGAATGGCTTTAACCTGCCAGAGGGGAGAGTGAGATGAGCATTTAGGCAGAAGCTCTTCCCTGTGAGGGTGCTGAGGTGCTGGCACAGGTTGCCCAGAGAAGCTGTGGCTGCCCCATCCCTGGCAGTGTTCAAGGCCAGGTTGGACACAGGGGCTTGGAGCAACTGGCTCTAGTGGAAGGTGTCCCTGCCTGTGGCAAGAGGTTGGAACTGAATGAGCTTTAAGGTTCCTTCCAACCCAAACCTTTCTATGATTCTATGCAAGCGAGGATCTATTCCTGACTCCCTGCCACAAACCATATAATTGATGAGCCCTGTTTCGTGAATTGGCATGTACCAATACACTTCACCCTCAAAAGTAGCTTAATCTACTTTCAAAACAGAAGTCCAGCCATCTACATGCAACAGTTAAATAAAATCTACAAAATAAAATAGGCAAAAAATCCTTTCTTTGGGCAAAATCTTCATCACTTTGCTTATTTTTAACAATTCCATACTTCCCTTTACTAATGTTTGTAATGAAGACATCGCTCCTTCCTGAGCAGCAGGACAGAGCTTGGGCTCTTCCAACTGGGCTGCGTGAGCGTGCTTGACTGTATGCCTGCCAAGGCACAGGAACATGCAGACTTGCTCCCATCTTGCCAGGGGATAAGAGTACTCTGCATCCAGCCTTGGCAGTTTTCAGAATATTCCCCCAGCAATTAAAGCTTTTATTCTAATTAAAAAGATGATAGAAAATAATTAAGAAAAAAAAAAAAAAGACAAAATGACAAAACCCAACAAATCTTTTTCTATGTGTGCAATCACTGTGGATGGGTGAGAAGCACCCTGGAGGGGACCTTCATCTTCCTCCACCCACTCTGGCAGCAGCTTAGGCTGAGCGCGTGCCCAGCAAGACACCACTGTGTCATCCCAGCATCCCTGCTGTTCCTCAGCATCCCTGCCATGTCCCGGCATCCCTGCCATGTCCCAGTATCCCCTCTATGCCCCGGCATCCCGCCACACCCCAGCATCCCTGCCATACACCAGCATCCCCTTCATGTCCCTGCATCCCTGCCATGCCCCAGTATCCCCTTCATGTCCCAGCATCCACGCCATGCCGCGGTATCCCCTCCATGACCCAGCATCCCTGCCATGTCCCAAAATCCCTGCCATGCCCTGGCATCCCTGCCATGCCATCACCATCTGCCCTGGCAGCCATGACTTCAGCCTGCTCCACCTTTGCAGGGCACAGGCTGCCCTGGGGCTGAGCTGTTGTTTAGTCTGAGCGCTACACTCATGCTGGAGCCGGCTCTTGTTTGCCATGGCCCCATGTCCCACAGTGCTGCAGGAATGGAAATGCTTGTTATGTTATTCTGGGCTGCCAGGCAGCCCGGCTTTTCCAAGTGCAGGAGAGCAGTGATGTGGTTAACGCGAGCCGGCCACAGAGCCACGATGGTTTTTGTTTCTGGGCTGGCCTCAACCTCCTCCCACAGACCACACCGCGATGGGAATGCAGGTGCCAGGAGCCGTGTGTGCACGTGGGAGTGCCTGTGCACGCGGAGCGCTTGTGACTGCCCATGTGCTTGCACTGGGGGCTGCAGAGAATGAGCCCAGACTCTGGAGGCACCAGGATGTCTGCCCAGAAACACACCCCCAGCAGCATCCCACTGGCCTCGCTGCTCAGGGACATGCCCCATAGGGAAACACAGAGCCTGACCCATGTGCTGCTTCCAGCTAGAGCCAGGAGCTTGGTGGCCCTGGTGGTCTCCAAAGGGTCACCCAGCACCTCCATGTTTCATTCACAAAGCTCCTCAAACTGGTAAAGTAGCACCTATAGAACTACTACATATTAAAACCCAACTGATGGAGGATCCTGGGCTTTTTTCTTTTTTTTTTTTTTTTTTTTTGGGAAAGAGGAGGGATGCAGAATTCCACAAGGCTGACTCTAAGATATAACACTGGTGTACACCAGCATGGAGTGGGAAAAACTCGCCCAAGTATTTTGACAGTCAGAAGAACAATGCCATAGAATGCCACCAAGTTACACACAGCTCTATTTTGTCCTCTGTGTTGCCTCTCCTACAGAAAGTGAGCAGTTACAAGGGACAGCTGGGTCAGTCTATGGACCTCATTCTGCTCCCAGTACCCTCCTGGTGATAGGCAGCAGGGATGGTCCTGGGATGGGTCCCAGGATGGACAGCAGGAAGATGCAGAGCTCTGAAGGCACCCATGGGACTTGTGCACAGCATGCACCGTCCCCTGACGTTTCAGTCACCACAGGAGTGGATCTGTGCTAGAGACTGAGAGATGGGGACACACAAGGTCAGTGTTGCAAACACGTCTTTCCGTACTAAAGGACAACTTCCCTTAGGTCTTGGGAGCACATCAGGATTTACAACTCAGCCCACTGGGCTCTCTTGCACCGGCACATGAATCTGCATGTTTTTCTCTTCCCTGCATCTTCAGTGCTTCCCAGTTCAGTGAGAACCTCTCTCCACCCCACCCAAGGCACTTGCCCATCAACATCTCCCTGCTTTGCCCAGCAATGTGCATGGGGACACGGCATGCTGCTTAACAGCCCTTGAAATAACAGGGACAAGGAGAATGGGAAATGCATCACTACAGGCAAACTGTAGCTCATTCAAACTTCCTCCAAGTCCAAAAGCCTCCTTGAAAAGGCATGACAGGGATTTACAAAGGTCCCTCTTGCAAGAAGGGGAAAATGCAGGAGAGAAAAGCCCTTGGTGTGCTTCCCCCCATGGCAGGGACACACCACCGGGCTGTGAGGGACTTGAAGAGATTTGCAATGCAATAAAAACATTCCTGCCTGCGAAGCATGAAACCCCAAAAGTTTATGGGAAACCACTGTCTTCGGGATGTCTGCATATCTTCAGGCATCCTGGGAGCTGTAGTTCAAAGAAACCAAGAAAAAGCAAGCGGTCGATAATGATGGTTTCTGGATGGAGGTTGTGTGACTATTGGCTCCCACATGAAAGCCTGAATTTCTGGGATGCTGAGCCTGTTTCTGCAGCCAAGTGAGAGGATTGCTCCTCGGCGCCTGGGGCATGAGGGACTCCAGCAACAAGGAGAGGGAGAGCAAGAGGTTCTTGCTGCCCTCAGGGAAGAGCAAATGGCCTCGACTCCAATGAGAACGACGCAAAAGCCAAGCATCCATGATTAGGAGGAGGGATGTGCTGCAATGGGAGCCAAGCAGGACAAGCCAAAGCCATTTCCAGGGCCAGGAACCTCGCTGTGATCCATCAGAGATGTGGTCCCTGTGTGGGGCACATCTCCAGCCAGTATCCAGCCAATGACTGGCTGGGTAGGGTGACCGCAGCGAGGGACTGTGCATGGGGATGGGGTTCTTCTCCAGGATGCAAGAGGACCCAGCACAGTGGTTTTCATCTGGTACTATGAAAACCAGACGACACCAGTCTGGGCTGCATGGACTCAGCTATAAGCCTCAATGTCTGTGCCACGGTTTCCCCATTAACTCTTATTATCCATCTATCCCCAAGGACACAGGGACTGTCCTTTGCTGTTTGAACACCCACAGTGAGCTGAGTTCCTCAGAACCCACCTGTCTACACTGCACCATGCTCAGCATCATTCAATCATCACCACGCATATTCCCTCAGACCCCATGGAGGATGGCTCTGCCAGCCAGGCCAGTGAAAGGTGGTTTATCCTGACAAAGGAACCTTTTCATGCAGAAGAGTCACCTCCCGGCAGGAAAACCAGCAGCACTTGATGTTCTCCAGATGAGACGCTGCCCATTAGCAGAGCTCTGGCACCTGAAATGCCCTTCATGCATGACCACATTGAGGGAAGCAGTGTGGGCACAAGGATGAGAGAGGGTTGCATCTCATCCTAGACTGAGCCTCAAATGATGCAGGAGATGAGACGCTTTCATTCCCAACCAAGGAATCCTGCAGCAAAGACCATAGGGCAAAGCCAGCAACAGGGACATGAGCCATGGTGGGTGACCTTCTCACTACCTGCCTTTCATTGTGGGCTTGGGCTTCACACGTCAGACCACAACACTGCTCCATGGTTGTGCAAGGCCTTCTCTGCCTTTGGACAACATCTGCCCACCAACATAAGTACAATGGAGACGTGCAATGACAAAACCGCGACATGAGGCTTGGCACTGGCTGACTTAAAACCCCAGTTTGACAGCAATGAAAGATGAACCATAGGAGGGCTTGTCCTCAGAGAAAACTTGCAGCCCTGAAGAATCAGAAAGAGGTGGATTATTCATGCTGTCAACAGCATGAGCGCTTTGCACGTGTCTCATCTTCCCCCTCCATCCTTGAGCACAGAACACATTGCCAGTTGTTGCTGTGAACACATCTCGGTGCACAGTGAATGATGCCTGTGGGTTGGGAACACCACGAAGGCAGGTCCCACTGGACACAGCACCCTCCACACCTTGCTGCAACTCCACCCAGGCTGTCACAGAGCAAGAGCTTTCCAGCTTCTCAGCGCAAAACCTGCCTTTTGATGCAACCAGCCAGCAGATCCACAGGGCACTGCAGCCAAGAGCTGAGTTTCTGGAAGCTCTGAACAAAGATGTCTGTTTTCACAAGCAGTACAAGAGGGACCCTAAGACAGTCATGGCCATAACAGGTAACCTTGTCTCCAAGATTGTCATAACAGGAGACCTTGTCTCCAAGATTTAGGCATCATGGTGTCTCCTGGTTCCTTTTCCTTGACTGCCAAACTCACACAGAGATCCTGATCATCCCTGGAACTAAATCCCAGGTTTACTGAAACCACTCGGTGGACACAGCCTTTTCCCTGCTCTGAGGTGCCTCAGCCCTGCTTGGTACAAACCCCTCATCCACAGGGAAGGGTCCCACCAGGCAGGTGGCCTCCTGAACCTCTCCAAACCAGGCTCCCTACCTCCACTCAATCCCCACGGGTCCTTGGCATGGGGCTGTCATTAATGCCCATGAGTTCAGTATCTGGGGTGCTCCAACCCGTCCAAAGCGGTCTTGCAATGGTTGTCCTAGCTTGCTTCAATCCTCAGTCTGGCATCCTTGGTCTGTTCTGCAGTACTGATAAAACCCAGCTGAGGAAGATGGTGGGCTTCAGGAGCAGGCAGATACCCAGCCTCCCATCCAGCTCCAGCTAAAACAAGGCTCCCCAGCACATGCCTCCAACACCAGCAGCACATGCAAGAGCTCAGCCTTTGCTGCACATTCTCACACACCTTCAGTCTTCTCCTGCACCACTCAACCCTGTTAGAATAGGTTTCCATTGCACCCTGAGCCTTAGCAATGGGTATCTCCAAAGCAGAACCTGAGGGAGGGACAGGAGGAGCAGGATGCTGCTGTTCAGCCCATTTCTGAAAGGAAAAGCAACTATCTGGGTTCACAGAATCTCTCAGCAGCTCGAAGGAACACACACATGCTGCTACATTTTGATACAGGGTGGCTCAATGCTGCCCGCGAATGTAACATGGGCCTCATGCAGTCACTTCACTGAGCCCTTTCTTTGAATTAATGACACTTTTCAGAACAGACTGAAAGTGCTGACGTCTGTCTATCATACCAGGAGTCCTCCCCAAAGCTACTGTGTCTTTTTCCAAATAAGCCAAAGCAGCAAAGGGTTATTCATCAGGGAGAAAATGAGGACAGGGAGGGAACGTGCTGTTCTTTGATAGGAACTGTGCTAATGAGCAGTATAAAAATAAAGAGCAGAAAAGCCTCAATGACTTCAACCCTAGAAAAACTACAGTCAAACCTCAAAGCAAAACAGCTGACAGAAGACAGGGGCAAGTCCAGTGTGGTTCCAGCACCTAGGGCCACGTTCAGTGCCTCTCATCTCCAACACCAGGTTGCTTGATTAAAGTGGAGGTAACTCAAGCCCCTCTGCTAGTCCTGGCATGATTTCAGCCAGCTATAACCCAAGCATGATAGAAAGATCATGATAGTATGATCGCAATAGTATGATCACGATAGCATGCTGAGAGAGCTGGGCTTGTTCAGCCTCATGAAGGGAAGGCTCCTTAAGAGAAGACCTTAGAGCACCTTCCAATGCCTAAAGGGGCTACAAGAAACCTGGAGGAGGGCTTTGGACAAGGGCCTGTAGGGACAGGCCAAGCGGGAATGTCTTTAATCTGCCAGAGGGGAGATTGAGATGAGCTCTTAGGCAGAAGCCTGTGAGGGTGCTGAGGCGCTGGCACAGGCTGCCCAGAGAAACTGGGGCTGCGCCGTCCCTGGCAGTTTTCAAGGCCAGGTTGGACACAGGGGCTCGGAGCAACCTGGTCTAGTGGAAGGTGTCCCTGCCCATGGCAGGGGGTTGGAACTGGGTGAGCTTTAAGGTCCCTTCCAGCCCAACCAGTCTGGGATTCTAAGAAAGGGCTGTTAGGTGATGGCTAACCAATGACTTTGCAAAACACAATTCGCTAAGCGCACCACTGCAGGCGGTGGTCATTGTCTTCTCCTTCTGCATGTCCCACCACCCATTCCCTGGGGACATGTGGCCACAGTGCCTGCTCCCCCTACTCCTCCTTGCAGCTGGTTAATCCATGGAGAGGAAGAGGAGCTGCCATACCCTGATGCTCAGGCCTTGCTGCTGCAAGGGGATCTAATTCTTACAGCCTTGCAAGCGGTACTCGGGTTTGCTTGAATGGCTGGCTTTGGTTCCCTCAGCTGCTGCAGAGACTCTGCTTTTACAGGACTAAGTCCAACCAAACACTTAAGCATGTGCTCATCTCCCTGGTAAGAGCAGCCCGTGGAGATCAATGCTTCAAAAAACACACTTTCCTGGATCAGGGCCACAGTGATGGAGCTACCACCACCAAAGCCATACCTGAATGGGACCTTCCAGTGCTGTCTCTCCCTAGGAAAAATAGCAGAGCTATACTGAATATCAACCTATATTTTAGGTGTTTCAAAATAAGCAAACCTCCCCTCCCCTACATAATAACAGAAATCCTGGAAAAAACAGAGCACAAACTGTACCTTCACACATCCCCCACCGAGTGCCAACCCAGGGCGAGCACAAGCAGCCTGAATCCAAAGAGAGTCACATTTTCTAGTGAACATATTAGCACAGCCCTGGACCTGGTGGTGACAGGTAAACTGGCTGCAGGGAGCCCCGCGGCTACCCACACCCCGACGC
>NW_009930564.1:72844-79895 GCF_000696875.1 Nestor notabilis
GACTCCCAGCACCGCGCCGGGCTCAGCGGGAGACAGGAGCTGGACCCCGGCGGGACAGATGCTCTAAACTGGGAATGAAAACATTCCCCCCTGCTCAGCAGAAGTGTAGGCTCAAAGTGAGCCCTTGTCTGGGACAGCCAGCGGGCGAAGTGAGGCGACGACGACAGCTCTGCCGGAGTCCAAAATATACTCGGCAACTTGTTTTGAGTTACCTTATGCAGGGCTTTAAAAAAAACACTTAAAAATTTCCACCCAAACTGGCTGCGGAGCAGCAGGAGGACCCTGGGGTTTGTTTCCATCAGTACAGTGATGCTGATCTGAATTTCCACCCCCTCCCCGAGAAGTGAATAGAAAGAAATCTCAGTGCAGAGAAGAGCCACAGAGAAAACAGCCACCCAGCATACATTGATCTCGATTTGATGACCACAAAGGCACCCGGCTGGAGGTGGGAGCGATACTCCCACCCCACCATTCCAGTCTCTGCCCCACAGCACCTGGAGCCCACAGACCCATCAGCCTTAGAAAAACTCCCAAGTTTATCTTACTCCACAAGCACCACAGTGCAGCCTCCCCCCCTCACTCTCCAGCATCGAAAGCTTCTGCTCGTGGCTCAAATCAACAAGGCTCCATTACAAACGAACCTGTAGGAGGGAGAGGGAAAGAAAGAATCCCTCGAGGGATCTGGAAGGCATTGGAGGAGCTAAAAATAAGCACTGCCAACAAGTCAGTGTAGAAACAGAAAGCTAAAATCCCTAATAATACAGGGTTGCCAGCTGGAGGAGGGAGATGCCTATCAACCCATGCTCCGGCTCTGCCCACCAAGGCTCCCGGGGAGAGCAGGGGCACGGAGACCAAAGAGGCATTGCTGCTTCTCAGCAATGGTGGGTAACCTCCAACAGAGGTTTCATTGCTCTCAGGCAGGGAAACATGGCACTGAGGTTCCTTGCTGCCTTTTAGCATTGTGTTTTCAAATCACCTCTCAAGATAGGCCAGTGACTGTGAAGAATCCCAATGCTTGAGCCAAACTCCTCAGTTCTTCCTTCTCTCCCTTCTAAGCTCCAGAAATTAAGCCAAATCTGGTATCCTTTCCAGTGCTGGTCACCATCTTTCTCACATCCCTCAGGTGAGAGCAGTCCAGTCTCAGGGCTCATCTCCATAGCTATCAGTGCTCGGCTCTGCTATCCTCCCCCCTCCAAGGATGTGGTGCCCTGACCCAGGCTTTCCACCCCCTCTGAACATGTGCCATCACAGGCAGAAACCTCAGCATGCGGGCATGGTGTTCCCACAGCTATAAGGCAACAGAGCCATTCTTGGAGAGTGTGTCAAAAGCTCCTGATGGCAACTCACTTGCAATGAAAAATTAAAATATGAATTTCAAGTTATCACAGGACCAGAAAAATCTGCCCTGGATATGACTATGGTAGATGAGGAGGGTGAAATAGCCCTGGCTTTATCCACAAGGCACGTAAGAGAAATCCAAGCTCACTGGAAGGTCCCAGTGCAATGGCTTTTGTTCTCCATGTCCCCAAGGCCTGCAGGGGGAAATGCATCCCCAAGAGTTATCAGGAGAGCCCCCATGCTTGTGTCACCCCAACCCATCATGCTGCTAGCAACAACCTTCATGGCCAAGAGGACATGTGCTGCTTACACCCATCCATCCTCAGAGCCAACATCCTCCGTCTGTCCCCATGGCAGCCCTGGCCAGCCCTCCTGGAGCTGAAGGGCAGTGCTGCAGGGACATGAGGCAAGGACAGGCCAAGTGGGAGCAGGGTAATCTGATGACTTGCACTTGCCTCCCCCAGCCCGGCAGCAGGCTCGGGTGACTAATGCTGCAGGAAGGGGATGCTGCTCTCCTGACACAATACACGCTGTTAATCCTGCAGGTTTATCTGTCACTTCCGTGCCGGCTGCGGGAGCCAGCACCATCCTGTCCAGCTCCTGGAGCGCTCCCGTGGGAATCACATGGCCTCCAGCTCCCTGTGTGCCTCCCAGCTTCCCTATCCACCATCCCAGCTGCTCCTTTCTCCCTTTTTTTCAATAAAAGCTCTTGGAGGAACAAAGAATGTCAATGGGGTGTTTGCTTAAATAAAATGAGCTGGAAATGAGTGGGAGCCTGAAAGTTCATTGCCTGGGCTCAAAGAGGGGTATAAGGCTACAGCATGGACAGAAACTCGTACCTGGGGTCAATGCAGACACAGGACACCCCACTGCAAGGACAGGAAAACATGGAAATGTAGAAGTCCCTGGCTGGGGCAAAGCCCCCAGTGACCTGAGGCCTTCCCAGTGCCTCCCCACCCCACTGCTCCATTTGGGGACCTCTGTGTCCCCCACCTCCATCAGCAAGCAGGGACCAGCCGCTCACCCTGACCTGCCCATCACTTGCATGCCCAGCACCTCACCTTCATCTCTGAAGCAAGAGCCCTGGACAAGCCCGAAGGGATGTCCCCAGGGACATGGATACCAGGTCCCATGGGCAGCACTGGCTCTTGGTCCAGGAGCCCCACAGACAGATAACCTGCCTGCGCCGTGCAAGTGCTGGGGCATGCGACTCGGCAATAACCCAGCTCTCCAGCTCAGGAATGTCCAAATAAATACAGAAATACATAAAAAGGCCATAAATAAGGCTGTCTGAGATGGCTGTTTGTCTCCCGCCTGGCCAGGACCCCCTCTTCCCCATTGCTGTTTGCCTTGGCAGATGACAGCTGGGTAATTTGTTTCCATTGCAATGAAGTCCTAATTAACTGGAATAAACTTTTTACACTAAGTGTGTTTGTTTAACAAACTGGCTCTTTCAGAGCCTCACCGAGACCTGATTGATGCATTTGAGGGGAGTGGAAACACGCTGGGTGCTTGGACATTAAAGCTGCAGTGTCTGAGCAGGCCGGGGCTGAAAGGGCTCTCTCTGTGTTTGGGAAATCAAAACTGACACCTCTGATGTCTGGCCTGGGACAGAGATTTCAGCGTGGCCTTTGTGTACAAATATTCAGGATTTCACATTAGCTGTGGCTGACACCCCGCAGTGTCCTCACTGCTCATTAGAGCAAGGTCTTGAGGCTAGGAGATCCCCCAGGACCACAGTCTGCACTGGTGCATTCCATCACGCAGTCCAGCCTGATGCTGGATGATCCATCATCATCCATCAGGTCCATGATACTGCTACTGATCCATACAGTGGACCCACTGCTGACTGTGATGGACGTGGTCCCTCCTGGTAATAGCACTGGTGGCTCCAGCCAGCCAACAAAATGCCAAAGGTGGGAACTCCACAGGATGCTCTCAATAAAGCAGGACCAATGTCTTCAGCAGCAGCCATGCTGCCTCCCTCCCACCTTCAGACATCGGCTTCATTGCTTGTGAAGCCAGTGATTTGCAAAAGCCACACCAGGGCAGCTAGAAATCAGCCTGAGATGGTTAGAAACTGGTTAGAAGTCTGAGACTAGTTTCTGGTTCAAACCAGGGCTTCTGGCAACACTCACCAGCTGTGGGGAGGCTGGGGGACTCAGAAGTTTCATAAAAGCCCAGAAGCAGAGTCCTCCTCATCCTCAGAGCTGTTCAGTTGGTCTGGAAACAGCAAAGCCAAGCAGCTGCATTGCAGATTTGGCATCCAACACAACCAGGTTTGGCAAACTGGCCTTGACACAGCTGGTCAAGATGCTGTGTACAGGCAGAGAAGCTTACTGGAAACACCTGGGAACAAGGGGAACACCTGGAGATAGCAGCTCTTGTACTGTACCTTCTTTGGGAAGATTGTTGACGAGAACTGAAGGACCCTCAAGACAAGCAGTGCTAAGGCCACACTTCTGGACCCTGCCTGGAATGCTGAATCCAGATCTGGGGCCCTAAACATAAGAAGGACATGGAGCTTTTGGAGCAAGTCCAGAGGAGGCCACAGAGATGCTGCAAGGGCTGAAGCAACTTTGCTCTGGAGGAGACAGGCTGAGAGAGCTGGGCTTCTTCAGCCTCAAGAAGGGAAGGCTCCTTAAGCTGCTCCTTAGAGCGGCTCCCAGTGCCTAAAAGGGTCAACAAGAAACCTGGAGAGGGGCTTTGGACAAGGGCCTGTAGGGACAGGACAAGGGGGAATGGCTTTAACCTGATAGAGGGGAGACTGAGATGAGCTCTTAGGCAGAAGCTTTTTCCTGCAAGGGTGCTGAGGTGCTGGCACAGGTTGCCCAGAGAAGCTGTGGCTGCCCCATCCCTGGCAGTGTTCAAGGCCAGGTTGGACAGGGCTTGGAGCAACCTGGTCTAGTGGAAGGTGTCCCTGCCCACGGCAGGGGTTTGGGGCTGGATGAGCTTTTAAGGCCCTTCCAGCCCAACCACTCTGTGATTCTGTGATCTGCTAGACGGTGGATTAGGATCCAGGACAAAACCTTTGATTAAAAGAAGGACAGAAGACGAACACAACGGGAAACAGATGACCAAACTGCCACCAGCACTGGTGCTTCAAGTGGGCGCTCAGAACCACTTTGCTGGCTCTGGCACGACTTCCCATGGGATGAAAAGCTGCAATGCTGCACAGCTCCATGGTAGGGACTGGGCCATGAGGAGCCCCAAGCTGAAGTTGTATTTCAGCTCTCTAATGAGATAGCTGTATGAATAATAAGCATATCTGACATCCAAGGGGGAAAATGAATGCAGGTGAGCCTTCCCTCCTTGGGTGCTTTTTCCTTCCTACCTCATACCACAAAGAAAAACCTGTAACAGCTCCTGCTTGAGAGCTGTCATCTCCAGAGGTTTTCTTGAGGCATTCAAGCATTTTGGAAGGTTTGTTTTTCCTATTTTTAAATGTGGAAATGGGATTTTTCAGGCTCTGGGGTTTCTTTAGCCTCCTTCTCCAGCCTGTTTCCTGAAAGCACTGCACACAATTCCATCTACTGTGGGGCAAGAAGGTGCTTTCTTGTGGCTGGGGGGTTAGCAATCTCCCACAACCTCTCAGTAGAATGTGCCAAAGTCTTGCCAAGGTCTATCTCCCTGTACTTTCCATAGCTTGATTCAGTTAAGTCTTTAATTAGGTAGAAATACCATTCTCCAGTGTTTCTTCAGTAATTATTATAGGCTCATCCTACCTTCAGTTGCATCTTTTGGATGTGCTGACAGCCATAAGTGTTAAGACTGATGGCAGAGATCTGAGCTAGCTGCCATGGAGAGATGAGGCACTTCTGGAGGAGGAATTAGTTTCCCCATAAATAAGATGGTGATGCAGGAGGTGATGCCCTTTTACATGATGGCCCAAGCCTGAAGAGATAACCAAGCACCTGCACCCTTGTCCCTTCCCACTGCACATCTCCTGGGAGTCACTGCAGTATTCTGAATCCTGTCTTTGATAACGCCAGAAACCTGCAGGAAAGATCAAAGCCCGAGATATCTGCACACACCACATTGTCAGGATGCAGTAAAGACAATTGCATTTTCCTCCTTTAATGTCCTCAGACACCCTGTTCCCTGGGCAAACTGGTGTTATCTATGTCGCCTCACAGTCTGCTCGGTACAGCCCAAGTAAATCAGTGTATTCAGCTTGATTATCCCTCCAGAGCAAGGAGCCAGAGGATAAACATCAATGCCAGAGCTTGGGTACCTGGCCAATTGCCCTCATGGTTAATGCTGTAATTTCCACCACCACCAGCAATTTGTGCTTCTTGGGAGCTCAAGTGGCTCAGAGCAGGGCTGCAGGGCCTCCACCCACAGCACACATACTGCTTTGCTTGTGGTGCCTACCGGAGCAAAGCAGGAAACAACCGTGCTGGAGACAATCACAGAATCATGGAACGGTTTGGGTTGGAAGGGACCTTAAAGCTCAACCAGTTCCAACCCCCTGCCACAGGCAGGGACACCTTCCACTAGACCAGGTTGCTCCAAGCCCCATCCAACACGGCCTTGAACACTGCCAGGGATGGGGCAGCCACAGCTTCTCTGGGCAACCTGTGCCAGCGCCTCAGCACCCTCACAGGGAAGAATTTCTGCCTAGGATCTCATCTCAGTCTCCCCTCTGTCAGGTTAAAACCATTCCCCCTTGGCCTGTCACTATGTGAAATTGGGAAGAGAGTGGATCAGTTTGGAAGGACACTGCAAACAGTCTTTCCCAAGAGATGCTGCCTGCCAGTGGGCTCAGGAGCAGCAAAATGCTCTTCTACACAGCAGCACCTCTCGCAGGTGAGCACCGGGCAATCTCTGCTGCTGCCGCACTGCAAAGTACTCAGAAGCTCTCAGGTTGGCCACGGTGAGGCTGGTCTTAGGTGAGGACAAGCTGCTGAAGACAGAGCAGGCTGCTGTAGCTGCTGATGGTTCTGTGGCCCAGCTGTGTGTCTAGCACTGTCATGCAGGTGAAAGCATGGAGAGGAAATACCAGGACTGCGCATTTGAATAAAAGGCCCCATTAATCTGTGGTTGTTCCAGGACAGAGTATCAGGGCCCTTGCTTGTGCTGTGCTGGTGGGCAAAGCAGCAAGCTCTTGAGATGATGTGGGGCAGCAAGGTTGAGAAAGGAGCACGAGGAATGGGAAAATTTCACTCACAAGCAGAAATTCAACACACTTGACACCACAGAAACCTGCTATGATGATTTATGTGATCAGAAGTCTGTGCGTAGGAGGGGTTGCAGAGAAGAAATAAGAGGGCACTCAGTGCTTATAGTACATGCCATTATATTCTTTTCTTTAGAATTACAGATCTTTTAGCAGTCAGTGCTTGAAGAAAAACACATTTACCTTCTCACCAAGGACTGGGAAGAGGCACAGCACATCATACCTGAGCCAGCACAGGAGCTCAGCCTTAAATATATGTTCTTAATGGATAGAAAGAAATAATGCATTATAAAGGATTTGGGTTTGTGAGTCACATGCCAGGAGATTCATGGAGCCAGCAGTAAAATACCACATGCATTTCTAGAGACTACAGTTGATAACTTTTCAAGACAGAAGTTAATGCACTGAATGTCTGTAAAATCCTAATTTCATAGTTAGGAAAACTCACTTAGAAATCCTCTTTGCTAAATGAAGGCTCTGAATGGAACTAGAATATACAATAAAGAGCAGTCAATACAAGTGAAAAAATACAAT
>NW_009930564.1:79926-83685 GCF_000696875.1 Nestor notabilis
TAAGGGAAACTAAAGGAGGGAAAAATGCATGGCTGGACATGCCAAATCTGCTACTGAGAGACACACATTCTAGCAATAGGTCCCTTTTTAGGGAGCTACAGGACCATTTTTAAGCAGAGGCTGTAGGACTGCTCATAATGATGCAGGAAAAGCAAACACTCAGTAGATACTTATTCTGTGTTTGGGGAAAAAAAGGATAGTGAAGTACTTCCTAGGAGAAATAAAGCTTTCCTAAACCATTTGTATACTCACTTGCATCCAAGGCAGCCAAATACACTAAACAGACAGCATAGATAATGTCCCCCCAGAGCTGGGGAGGTTTTCTGGACTCTGCTGCTTGTTTTGAGCAAACTTGGGGCTGCCACAATCCAGATGGCAAATGGCTCCTTCACAGCAATATTCCCAGCCAGCAGTGAAGATGACCTAGTTATCTACTAAATGGTCAGCCTGATATAAGACCCAGAAGGCAGGGCTCATCTGGAATTAAATTAAGAAATAATTAAAGGCTGTAAGTTATAATTAAAGTCACTCAGCGTGTCTTTGTTGAGAAGAGATCTCATCAAATGAGCCTGATGTCACTCTTTAACAAATACAAGCTGAGCTGAAAAGGCACCACATACATTAGTGCAGGCAGAGCACCAAGTGCTTCCTGACATCCTGATTTTAGAAGACAGGACTATACAGTACCAATAAAGCATGTTAAATGATGAAGAGCTGGCTGACAGGTCTCAATCAGAAGCTGTCAATGAGGCTCCACAGGGAGTGTGCTAGTCAATACCTTCATCGATGAGTGAGGAGAAAACACAAAATTCTCACCCAAAAAAAATCAGCAGCTGACAGGAAGATTGATGTAACTGTAAATATTGATGGGGAGAGAGTGAAATGTGGGTTGCTTGGTAATGCTGAGCCCATTCAAACACTGTATATGTTAATGCAGCCCAGTGCAGAATGACACACCTACAGAGAAGGATTTCTGGCCATATTTATGAACAGGGACTGTATCCCAGACAAGAAAGAGCCTCTAGAAAGGCTCAAGGGTCACCACGGGTGACCAACCCAACACAAGGCTCTAATGTGATGCTGTGATGAAAAGAGCTGATGCAGTTCTTGGGGGAGAAGAGAGTTGCACGTATTGCACTGCTGAGACAGACACAGAAGTGCTCCAGTGATTCAGGTCCCCACATTTAAAAGAGGACACTATAAAAGCAGAGAGGCTGAGGGATGAGTCACAAAATTGATCCATGGGCTGGAGAAATTATCCTGCTGCAAAAGATTTGACTATATTGAATTTATTGACAAAAACTCTGTCACCCCTCCACAAACCACAGCAGCACCAACTGCTTTTATCCAGTGAGACACACAGGGAGCCAGGGCCTGGGAGCTGAAACCCAACAAGTTCAAACAAGTTTCAGATCAGGATTAGGTACTTCTCGGAGGTGCTTGGAGGATTAGGTCCCTCTCAGAGGGCAATCACAACCTCTTCAGCACACTGAGAAGCATGTGGGCAGCATTTACATCTCTACAGCACACAGGAAGCCAAACGGTGTGATCTCAGACCCTTTCATACCTAAATCCCATACAAATGAATCCCAGCAGATAACTGGAGCTCTGAGGATAACCCCTGGCAGGCACTATGGTGAAGAGGGGTGACTCAGGGGATAGCACCGGCCTTGGAATACCGAGGACTTGGGAGGCACCGAGCAGCAAAGATAGGCGCTGGCTCCTCGAAGGCAAGGTTCAGAGCTAGAATCATAGAATAGAAGCATAGGATCAACCGGGTTGGAAAAGACCCATACGATCATCGAGTCCAGCTGTTCCCCCAGCACTGCCAAGGCCACCACTAAACCATGTGAACGCTTCCAGGGACAGTGACTCCATCACTGCCCTGGGCAGCCTGTTCCAACAACTGACCACCCTCTGAGGAAGGAATTGTTCCTAATCTCCAGTCTAAACCTTCCCTGGTGCAGCCTGGGGCCGTTTCCTCTTGTCCTGACACTTGTTCCTTGGGAAGAGATGAGCCACCTCCTGGCTCCATCCTCTTTTCAGGTAGTTGTAAAGAGTGATAAGGCCCCCCTGAGCCTTCTCTTCTCCAGACTAAACCCCCCCAGGTCCCTCAGCCATTTCTCATCACACTTGTGCTCCAGGCCCTGCACCAGCTCCGCTGCCCTTCTCTGGACCCGCTCCAGCACCTCAATGTCTCTCTTGCAGTGAGGGGCTCAGAACTGAACACACCTACAAGTTCAACTAGCTGTGAGGAGTCCTCGTCAAGCCTCGTGCCAGGAACAAAGCATGTGGGAAAAGATCTCTCAAAGCTCTTGAAGAAACACCAGCAGAAAGTGCTGCCTGAGCACCTTGGGGAACCCCTCGACTCACTTCTCCCTCTTGGTATCCAGCTGTGGGACTAATGGCTGCTGTGGGTGGGAGCGTTGCCTCCCATGCTAAAAGCATCCCCATGTTGACTCACTGCAGCAAACACATTGCTCTCTTGCTCAGGGGAGAACGCAGCCTTGGTTATTGTGTTAAAAAATGCCCATCTTCCCACGCTCGATTCCCTTTTTATGATTAATGCGGAGCAGAGCCAATCCAGAAGGGCTGCAACTGGTGCATAGGTGGCTTCTCTGCCGGGCTCAGCTCTGAGCTGGCAGAGCTGTCCTCCTATTCTACAAGAGGGAAAGGCAGCCCCAGGCTCAGGCCAGGGGAGCAGGTGGATCCCATTTCAATGTCTCCACCAAAGGATCAGCAACTGGGCACCAAGCAACCATGCCCGCTCAGTTCCATTGGTTCAGAAGCAGCAGCAAGGAAAGGAACCTCATGGTGAGCCCGGAGATCTTCTCCTACCATAAGACACCACAGGTCATGGGCTGAGGATCAGCCCCAATCCCAGTGAAGGCTCCATGGGGACAGGATCCCACCCAGCGCTACCGGGAAAGTACCTGGTTTGCAGGAACATGCACCCTTCGGTTGGGACAGAAGGAAGCATGACATAAAGACACCAAGTCCTTGCGTGGCAGTGCTGGGGAGAGGGAATCAGGGCCAGGCAGGTTTTTAATTGGACTGGAACTGAAATTATGGGGGGCAGGAGGGAACACAACTCTGCTTTGGTTGAAAGAAAAGGGCTGGGGGGATAGGAGAAAAAAGCCCTTCAAGTTTCTATGACAACCTGCACAGTGAAAGCCTACATGCAACCTCACTTAACACATTAAAAGCTGCACAGAAACAATGAAAACCAAAACTTTGTTTTACCACCAGGTCTGGGAGGGCTGTTCCTGGCTGGAGAGCAAGAGTGGGCACCCAGAGCAGGACAGCATGGGTTCCACCAGCCCCAGCAACTCCTCCTCCTGTTCCCTGGCCTCGAGAGACTGCTGAAACCAAGTGGTTCCTTAACCTGATTTCCCTCAGGCCAAGATACTTAACTCAGGTTATCAAGGGTTCTGGTGCCATCTCTGTCTTCATAAATCTGGGTGTGGAACACCACCAGCCCCAGGAGATGTAGGAGCCCAGGGTGAGCGTTTCGACACAACAAGCAACAAAAAAGGAAATTAATAAGAGTTGGATTCATCCATACTCCACAAAACCCAGTGGTCTTCAGCAGGCCCCCTGCCCAGAGCAGCCAGGTCTCCAGAAGCCTTTTTGGGCTGAAGGCATTACTGGGAGAGACTAGGCCACCTTAGCTTAAAAGATCAGCACACCACAGGGCAGGGGATACACTCTGAAGGCCAGAAGGAAAGCTGCACAACTGTTCAGAGGCTGGAGCACCAG
>NW_009930564.1:83730-116001 GCF_000696875.1 Nestor notabilis
GGTCTCCTGCACCCACTGCAAACGCCTAATACAACTCTCTGCTGTGGCATGAGCTACCTCCCACCACTCAGACCTGTTGATGTTACAGCCAGCTCTGTTCTCCATCCCCGGACTGGCATTTGTTGAACCAGGACATTTCTCCAAAGTACCTTTCCAGGATTCCCTTCCTTTCCCAGCATTCAGACAGGCTTAAAGCCCCTCCACCTGCCTGGACCTCAGGCTCTGAATCCATTGGCCAAACCCCAGGGGAAATATGTTTTAAGCTTGCAGTAGTTTCAGTGGCTCAGCCCCTGCTGCTAGCCCTTGACCAGCATCGTAATCTTCTTTACTTAACTCTGTCGCATGTGGAAGAATTAACTCCCCAGAAAACTTCCTTAGCCAGGGTTTGAGGTTGGCAGGTTGGACCCCATGCTCATGGTTCCTTCTGGAGGGCTCTGCTCCCCTTCAGCTGCCAACCTGCACCCGTCTGACGGGCACCCACCCCACAGAGCCCAAGACCTCTTCCACCCCACTGCTCTGCCCTTCCATTGCCCCCAGAGATGCTGGGGATAGTGCTTCATCCTCTCCTACAACTGAAGCTGGGAGAAGCATCCTCCAATCCTGTGAAGGTGATTTTGGGGCCATTTCTTGCACTGCTGAGTATCCCATGTCTTCACCACAGACTGGCAGCCTCGGTATTGCTTCTCCTACCCCACCACTCCCCTTGCCTCACCTGCACCATCTCTTACTCCCTGCTTTCCCTGTGTGTCCTCCTCCCACTGCCTGGCACTTTGCAGGGGAACCTGAGCTACGTGAAGAACGTCCCAGCTGAATGACTCTCAGCCATTGCCAAAGGAGTCATGTCATGTAGCATAAATGTGTGTTATTATCATCATTACTGTAACAATTATGTCTGAGTTAAGGAGGCAATGAAATGAACGCCCAGCTTAGGAACACATCTAGCTTATTATGATGGCCCTTAATGCTTCCAAGACATAAATACTGATTTCTAGATCCTTTAAAACACCACGGTTTTACAAGATAATGATTCAGCAGCTAAACACTCACTTTCATCTAAATGCTGACATGGAAAGGTTTTAGTCTAAGAGATGAAATGTTCTGCTTCAAGAGCAGGGTGACAATGAATTAACTGCAGAGACATCTTGGTGTAATGAAGACTACAAGGCAAAACAAACACGAGCTGCTGCTTTGTGTAAGGTGGTTTCAAAAGTTCCTTGTGTGTTTACACATCTGAGGCTTAAGAACAGAGAGCGGGCAGCAGTCTTTAATCTGGAATGGAGACAGAGCCACGAGGTGCCTGCATGGAAAGGCTGTGGGAATCTGCTGGAGCAGAGTCTCTTCAGCGTAGCTGCATCATCCCAAGGGACTGAAGAAGCAGATCAGTGGAGAGCATTTTGTGTCACTACAGCAGTGTCTCTCCTGACACCTCAAAGTGCCTGGCAAATATTAACTGCTCCTGAGTGACGACTCTCTTGACAGATGAGCATTGCTCTCAGCAGAGGAGACAGCATGGGGAGGGAGCACTAGCAGCTCTTGCAGCAAATCAGTGACACTTTAATTAAACTCAGGTATTTCAGTCTACATTTGCTAGGGGTTTGACGGTTGTTATCATCACCAACATTTCTTTCTGGGTTTTTTAGAAACTGAGTCCCAGTTGGTGTCTGACACTGAAGAGCAAATATATGCCAGGGGGAATTAGCAAACACACCAGACTTCTTCAGTTCCTGTCAAGACACTTCTGACCAGCCCTGCCAGGAGAGTTATTAAGCAAAAGTGTCTGCCCCAGGAGAGCCTATTCCTGTCTCTGAGCCTGGAGTCCCTGGGTCTTCAGCCAGCAGGTCCTTGCTCAGGAGACTGCCTTGATACAGCCCTCAAGGGCCCTCTGTCTGAACACGGAAGGACCTCTGGAAGCCTGGATATTCTAACATTACAGCTGCATTAGGAGCTTCCAAAATTAGGGTGACAAAGGAACAAGCAGCTCAGGGCTGATCTCAGCCCAAGAGGTGTTTCTTCCCCGGTCCCTACAAACACTGGCCAGATCCCAGACAGAGTAGGGCTGCAGGCACGGTTGTGATGGTGAATGTACATGCCCAAACTGCACCAGATGAGAATTATGTAGGGATCTATTGTTCTATTCTGACATTTGAACAACCTGCTCTGGAAACACAGAAAGGCATCTGTACCTGTCCACACAGGATGGCTGGAGGATCCAATGCAGGTGGGGAAGCCTGTGCAGATGTTGGCTTGCTGATGGACTTACGGCCTTTCCAAGGCTTCTCTTTCAGGTGTTTCAGCTACAGGAGCTCTTTGTGGGCCTCTTATTTCCAAGGTGGTCTCTAGCCCATTCAGTTCTCCAGTGATGTAATGTGTTCTAAGATTAATGCTTCAGCCTTCCTGACTCAGGCTGCATCCTTCCATTTAACAAGGAAAGAAGGAACATTACCCCCCAGACACACTGACATGGGCCAACTCTTGCAGGAGCACCCCTAAGCACCCTCACTGAAACTCTTGGAAGCAAAAGTGCCACCCCCAGAGTGGGAAGCAACAATTTCAGCTCTAGTGGCTCCATCCTGGGCTCCACTTCTGACTTTCCATAGCAGAGGTTCATCTTTGCTGCACTTTTGTGTGTGCTTGCTGCACTGCATTTGGGGCAATCCAGCAGGAGATCTGTTCCTTAAAACCTCTTGGCTGTTCTGGGCAGAGGAGAAGACCCTAGGGTAAAGGCAATCAAAGGCTGGTGAGTGACATTAGACACCTCTCCATATCCTTGATGAGTGCTGAACTTTTCCAGGCACTTAGGAAACACCCTGCTGCTGGCTGAGACAGACCAATGGCAACTCTAGGGTGAGGGAACGTAATGACAGCATTTCCATTTCTGAGGGGAAGAGGCAAAAAAGGAAGGAAAGGAGTCACTCAGGGTGACACAAAGAAACTCACATGATGGAGTACCTGATGTCCAGGGAGGAGGAGGAAAGCTTCTGAACATGGTAAGAACAGAGCAAGATTCATTCCTAGTGACAAACCCCACTGCCCAGATTTCTGGCATGTGTGTCTTTTTCTATAACCTGCATTTGCTGTGAGAGCCCAAACCCACCAACCTGAGAACAGGGATGCTCCAACCCTGCTCCTGCAGTGCAGGGTTTGATGGGCAGGGTGAACTGCTGCCTCTGAAGCACAGAAAAGGAAAAGCAGAGGCACAGTCAATATGGTCTGGCACATGCGGGCCAGAGGACCAGCCATCCACTGCTGGACTTCTCGCAAGCCCTCAGAGATTCACCTCTGGCAGCTGCCAGGCATCTTCCTCTGCTGAGGAAGATCAGCTCCAGTCCTGCCAGAGGCTGAGGGACTCCCTAACATGCCTGGCCCAGCCATGCAGAGGGGCTGCAGCAGTGGAAGCAGGTCTGCCTGCAGCAGCAACGGTGCCAGCATCAGCTGGTGGATCAGAAAGCTGGGCTGGGTGGGGTAGTGGTACCAGGCAGCATCAGAGCCACAAACTCTACCAGTCACAACCCCAAAAGAGCCACTGAGGAACACTGTAATACATGATTAGCCAAGTAACAGCTAACAGCACAAACTACTTGGACAAATCATAGGGGTCCTGTAGCATCATGGCACAGAGGAACACGACAACACTAATAAGACAACCTGTATCTACAAGACCTTCTGCACCCACATCTCTGACCCAACAGCTTTGCAATGGAAGCCTGTGTTCTCCCACTTTAGGTAGAGAAACATCCCTCGTTTCTCTGGTAAGATGAGCTATAGCACTATAGAAGTAGCTACCTACCACCAAAACCACCCCAGGAAAACCAAAGAGTAGGAGCTCCTTACCTATTTCCTCCAAATCTCTTTCTTAAAGCCTCAAAAAGCTTCAGCTGGAATAGGGACACTAGAGATGCTTTGATCCCTTAAGCCTCCTTGTCAGAACACACACTCTAGCACCACAGCAAGAAGCATCAAGATCTTAGAAGACTGTTGGCAGAGGTCACAAAAACATGGTTACAAGTCCTTTGCCAAATGTTTGTTCATTTTGTTGTTGCATCCGCAATGACTCCATAACCTCCTGGAATACCGCTCTGATCTCCCAGAAAGCCACGTGGGATTAAGCAGCCTGGGAAGTGGCTCTGGATGTACTTTCAGAAGTCTTTAGCTGCCAACAGCTTTGGGAAGCCAATGATCATCACAGCCTTGGAGTGAGCCACAGAGGAGCTCCCCGAAATCAGACTTTTCAGTACACACCTAGGAAACTTCTTGTGGAATAAAGGAAAAGGAACCAGCAGATAACTGAAGAACCTGCACGCACCAAGCACCTGCACACCAAGACAGCGAGCAGGCACCTCCATAAGGTGCTTCATGACATTCCCAGCCTTGGACATGCCTCCAAGTGTGTCAGAGACACAGAGTGACTCGAACTACGATGACTCACTGTGTGCTCAGGCACTGTTGGGCAGCAGCTCTGCAGGAGTGTTTGGGAAAGCAGCAAAGGATGACCAAGAGCAGAAGGACAGTAAGTTTTGGAGGAGATAGCTCCTCAACCCAATTCCTTCTGAATCTTCCAGAAACATACTCCTCTGACAAGCCTGCACATCAAAGCACTGTCTGCAACTTCAAAACAACCTATGGTGGGTTTTTCAGAAGAAAAAAAAGCGATAACATGAAGATGTTCACTTCCCAAACAGAGCAGGATTGACACAAGGTCTCACATGCAATGCACACATACACAACCACCAGAACTGAACCTCTCAGCATGGCTTTTCATAGAGTTTGCCACTATCCAAATAACAGTGGTATGGGACACATCCTTCCAGCAAAGAGACAGCCTTCTTGCCTGTTCCACGCTGGGTGGAACACAACCAGCCTGCAAGTGCAAAGCTCTGCTTGCATCTTAATACAGGTCCCAGAGGTTGACAGCTCTAAGTGCCCTGCGCTCAATCTCTTGCTTACAGACTGTTGCAGCCAGCTCAGAGCTATGGACAAGGGATGTGCTAAGTAACCAACTGCTTATGTTAGCAGGGTGATTTGCAGGTCCTTTGTTCATGTTCATGAATACAGTGGCTCCAGAGAGCCTCTTCCTGTCCTCTCACCCCTGCTGCTCACTGTGCTTTACAAAACACAACGGATGGAAGACGACAGGCATCAATGCCAAAGCACAGGCTGCAGGAGACATGCCTTAAGATCAGCCTGTTGTGACACAGAACGAAACCCTTCAGTTCTCCAAAGCAGATCAGCTGTGCAAACCCGGAGCAGAGGGACCCAGAGGTGGGAAAGGTCACCCCTGCATTCCCCCTGCTCCCAGCCAGCAGGTCCTGGCTCTGTCCCTCAGGCTCAGTCAAGCTGTCATGATTCCTTCTGACCTGATTGAATGATTTGCATAAGCCCCAAACCCAAAATGATTGACAGCCTTTCCACTGTTATCCTCACTTGTGTAATTGCAGCAGCTATTCTTGTACATTGAAATATCTAATCTTAGCAAGCCACAGAACTGCTCGGGAATACAGACCAACCAGGAATTTCCATGCAATTACTCACCACAGCTACTGGCACTTACTTTGGCTGGTAAAAGTCCTTCTTGTCTGCTGACCCCAGGCTCTGCAAGAGACAAAAGACAGATGTATTGTTTTAACGCTTTGCCATTGATGAAGACGTGGTGAACAGGAGAAGGCATGTGCTTTTGGCTGCCCAGTGGTGTTGGCTGACTGGACAGGAAATTAGGACTCCAGCCACTGAACATGCTGTGGGCAGAGCCCATGCACTCAAGGATGTAAAAATGAAGAGTCAAAGCAGAGGTGTGGAGATGCATTAGGTCTGAACCCAATGTATCCATCATGTCTGCATCTCCCATCGCTTGCACAAGTGGCACCTTGTGTTAGGAGGGGACTCCCCCGGGGACCCCAGGGGTGACAGGCCTCCTTTGGGCGCACACCAGGGTATATGCATGCCACAGACTCTGCTTTGGATGCACACCAGGGTATGTGCATGCCACACACAAAGAGCATGGACTCACTGCTGTGCCTTGCCCCATTGGCTGACAGGACCACAGGCACGCACATGCACCCAAGTCTGTCCCACAACACAGTGTGTCCCAGAGGCACCCATAGCTGAGGCTAGACCCTGCCCTGCTCCAAGGCCCCGGTTCTGCTTGCTGAGCACAGAAGGGCCCCCGCTACCAAGGAAGGTAGAGGGACAGGCTGTGCTTGCACAGGCAGTGCTGAGACAGACAGACAGACAGACCCCCCAAGACCTGACTGTCAGCAAAGGCATTGCACCACCAAAGCTCTCTCCTTCTTCTCCTCCTCCTCCTCTTGGGGATGGTCCTTACCCTTGTACTGTGCTGGGATGGGGGACCATGGGCAGCATCAAGGGGTGGCCCCAGCACCCGTCCCGGTCCTGGTCCCTGCATGGGCACCAGGCGTGTGCCAGTGTGTGTGCATGCTCTCAGGAAGCACGCTGGGGCTCTGGGGCTGCTGTTGTAGTTTTGCTCTGTGGTTGCCAGGCAATGGCGAGCCTGAACACCAAAGCAGCAGGGCCGAATGCTAATCAGGGGCGCGGGAGCTCTCCCGGCACTCTCCAAAGCAGCTCAGTGCTTTGACACTGAAAAGCAAGCAGGGAGATAAGGGCCCGGCTTTTAGCTGGCAGGGATCCACAGTCACCACAACATCCCCTCATCTCTGGACAAGCCAGTGAGATGGGACCGTGGTTTGATGCTGGCTGACCCTTTACACAGCATGGAGGTGTTGGTTGGACACTGGCAAGGGGAGGCTGCAGCCGAACCCGCAGTGTAGGGTACGTGGGTCTGGGTGTGTGCTGTCCTCTTGCACATCTCATAGGCACACACCAGAGCTCCATCCTGGGAAAGAGCTGGGAGTGCACAAGGAGCAGCCCTTGGGGTGGGCAGATCTCATTTGCCCATGTGGCAACTGCCATGTGGGTGTGCAAAAGCTCTGAGCAATCCCCACCACTGGCAGGATGCCCTACACAAGCACCCACTGGCTCTCCCCGCTGCTTCCCCTCTGACACAACAGCAGCAAGAAGCCACTACAAAGCCCCATGGGATCAGTGGCCAGACACCGGAATGGGGTGGTCCAGCACTAGCACAGGCTGCCCAGAGAGGCGGTGGAGATATTCAAAACCCAACTGGACATGGTCCTGGGCATCAAGGACAACCCAGTGCAGTGCAGTGCCTTGAGCAGGGGGTTGGACTGGATGATCTCCAGGAAATCCCACATCTCCTCAACCACTCTGTGCATTATTGAAGCAACAGAGAAACAAGCATAGCAGTAAGCGCCCAGAGCAAATGCCTTGAGCAATAGGACCTGTCCTCCAAGCCCACAGCACATCTAGAACACCTCCACTTCCTCAGACACAGCATTCACAGTGAGTTATTTCACTACTTATTTAAACCTGACACCTAAAAATCATCATGGGGTGGAGGGTGCTGGTTCCCAAACTATGGGTTAGCTGCAACAAGGTTCACAAGCCACGACAAATCCAGTTCCTTCTGCTAACTGTGCTAGCAGGGATCATAGAGAACTGTTGATACTTAAGGAGAAACCACTTGCAAACAGCTTTCTCAATGCTATTGAAACAACACATGGGGAACCAGCATCCCCCCAGTCAGACCCTCCACCCAGCCGCAGCTGAGGGCCGCAGTCCCATCAACCCCATAGCAAGGTCCAGACAGCACCTGACCTTTCTAATAACTGGTGACAGCAGGAAACAACACTGAGAATCTTCTAAGTTTCTAAAGCACCGGGAGAACTACCACAATCACCAGTATTCCCAGCCCAGGAGATGACAGAATCTGCAGCAGTCACAGGTACCACAAGCATCAACCTCCTGAAGGTGCAGGTCTTTGAAACCAAACCCTAATGAGGGGAAACCACATGGAAACTTGGGAGGGAAAGAAAGGATCACCTTGGAAGTTCAGCTCTTGCAGGAAGCACTGCGGCCATGAGCCACTGGCAGGATGAACTGCACGAGCATGCTGAGAGAAGGGGCTGTCTTAAGCTTATCAAGCAATTAAGAGTCAAGAAAAACTGAGAAGGTTTTAGATATCTAGAATAAAACAGTGAGGCAATAACTTTGCAGAGAGGGGAAAACACCCCAGTGAAACAGGGACTCAATGCAGCAATGATTAGCCAAAATAGCTGACTTCCTGAGAACTTCCTGAGACTTCCTGAGAAAATAGCACATGAGGAAGAAAAGCAGATGTGTGACACAATAATGTGTCCAAGGAATTGGGCTTGCAGCAAGGCCAGGAGCCGTGATCAGCTCCTGGCTCTACCACCACCCCAAGGTCTGGTCTTGAGCCATTTCTTCCCTCTTCATGCCTCAGTTTCCCCATATTGCCCCTGCACAGCCCTTTGCCTCCTTAATCTCTTCCCAGGAGAGAAAGGGACCATGCACAGCAGTCAGATGAAGTTATGCAGGTCCATCCTACCATGTTGTGTTTCTTTGGTCTAGTGGAAAGTGTCCCTGCCCAAGGCTTTAAGGTACCTTCCCACCCAAACTAGTCTGTGACTCTATGAAAACCAAGCTGGTCATGAATCCAGAGGGCTCCAGGAGAGCGGCAGGAAAGCACTTGGCCACAAGAATCACTAATAAATGGAGCAGAGCTTTCTGGAAGTTGGCAGAGGAGAAGGTGGTCAGGGCCAGCAGGAAGACCAAGGCAAGTTTTTGAATGCCTCTAAGTGAGATCCTCATTAAGAAGTAGAAGGAGAAGTGAGCGCAGGCACACGTGGTGTCACAGTAGCCACAAACAGGGACCTTCCACTGAGGTTAACAGACCATGTAGAGGATAACCCAAATAATTTGAGAGCTGCAAGTAAAGCAGCACACAGCCATCGGCGGGAGGAAGGAGGTGAGAAGGGAGAGACCTTGGGGCACCTTGGGCTGGCCTGACTTTGTGCAGCAGTTCACTGTAGGATGTAGCTGGAGTAAAAACATGCCCAAGGCATTTTGCCCAGGGCAGGGACATCGCAACATCCATGACTGGCCAAGAGCACTGTGAGAGCTCAAAGCAGCACCTGGAAAGATCCTCCCAAGCAGGGGTGCTGGTCTCCACTGATGGATTGAAGGTATTCACCAGGAAGCACCCAGGGTGATGGGTGGCTCTGGGCAGGAGCTGCCTGCATGAAGGGGCAGCGACTAAAGCATCTCCCCAGGGGCAGCAGCGTGGGCTTTGACAGTGCCACCAGCCACCACCCTGTCCCACCACACTGGGTACCACAGAATCAGACAGCATCCTCAGGAGAGGAGGACAGGATGTAAAGGAGCAGGGTAAAGGGAACACACAGCCTGGGTCTTAGGGAAAATGTCCTGGCACTGAGGTTGAACTGAGTTGGAACCAACTCCAGCAGGAGGGGTAGAGCAGCACTTCCAAGGGCCTGCACAGAGCCAACTAGATAAACCAGTGCAGAGGGGACAGTCATTGGCTTTCAGGGAGCTGGGACTGTTTTTTCTTTTTCTGCCTGTGCCTGAGGACTAAAAGAGGCAGAAAGCTACCCAGAATGAGCAAAAGGTAACCCGTCATTTTCCTCTGATTTCTGGGAGGAAAGATCAATTCCTCCCGAACTGATATGGGATCCGGAGGCTTTAATCTATGCAAGTATACAATAAAACAATCAGACGCCTGCCCGCCCTGTTGGCTGATCTACAGGCTTCCAGGAGTGTTGTCTGCTGGTGGCTGCTGTGCATCAAGGCATAGCTGGGGACTCCAGAGAGGCATGGCTGAGTGTGTGCTCAGCTCCCAGAACAGATCCAGGAGTTCCACAGGCTCCCAGAGACCTCCTGCTGCTGCTCTGGATGCTGGGGAGACCCTGGCCTTGCTGAGTGGGAAGGAGGAAGGGTGGAAGAGGAGCATCCGCTGGTTCACAAGCCCCCTGCAAGCCCCAAGCCCCAGCACAGCATGAGTCACACTCCGGCGGGACCCGCCGCACTGCTCCTCGCTTGCTCGTTTCATTGATGAGTCAGGATTTAGGAAGCACATTTTAAATCCCTTAATGAAATAATGGAGAGAGTAATTTTGATCTGCATGTCTTTCTTTTTAAAACAAATACTTCAAGCGAGGCTTGCGCCCATCTCCACCCTTTCCTCCTCAGACATGGAGGCAAGAGGTTGTGGGGACCGGCACCTCAGAGACATCTGGAAGGGCTGGAGCATTCCCACCGCCCTGCACATGGAGCTGGGCACGTCAGCAACTGAAACCCTGTCAGGCAACAATCTCCATCCCTCCAACATCCTTCCAGGCCAGGAGAGGGAGGTGGGATACCAGGACACTGTCCAAGATGGTGTCCTCAGAGCCTGGTGGTGTCTCCAGTGCCTCGCTCACCCCTGGTGTGTGCTTTCCAAGTGCCATCCCTTTTGGATTCAGCCAGGCATCGTCTTTACTCTCCTTCCTCTGCAGAGGAAACAACCACCCGGGCAGAGGCAGTGGCAGAAGGGGATGCTGACACCAAGCCCACAGCTCCTGGGTGCCAGAGTGCAGCCTGCCAACAAGCAGGATTGCCTGCCAGTACAGTTAAGTGTTGGCTCAAGGTCATTCCACAGCTACCCTCTGCCCCTCCCCACACAAGAATCATAGAATCACAGACTGGTTTGGCTTGGAAGCAACCTTCAAAGCTCATCTAGTCCAACCCCCCCTGCAATAAGCAGGGTCATCTTCATCTAGATCAGATTGCTCAGAACCACATCCAGTCTGGCCTTGGATGTCTCCAGGGATGGGGCATCCATCAGCTCTCTGGGCAACCTGTGCTAGTGCCTCACCACCCTCAATGTAAAACACTTCCTGAGCCAGGCTCACACTGCCTTTACTGTGGTGGAAGGTGCTCTCCTCTCCCTGAGATGCTCAGATCCCTTTGAGCTTGCAGAGAAGTGCAGCATTCCAAGAACATCCTCAGGAATGCTCTGAAGGCAGCAGGACACCAGCTTCCCCAGTATTTTTACCTGGTGCAAGATGGACTGAGAGGATTTATTAGCCAGAAGGACCGATGTCCCAGTTCTCAAAAAGCACCTTTGCAGGAGGTGTAAAAATGCAGCCTTCCAAACTAGCAGAGCAACACCCCGCTGCATCTGGACCATGGCTAAGGCTTGTCCAGTGAATCAAAACCAGTGGAGCAGTGGGAAGATGTATCATTTTCCCAGTGGCATTCCCAGTGTTGCCCTTCCCGACCTTCCTCGCCAGGACAGGGCGACCGCAGGGACACACACGCAGTGCCTTGGCTCCCTTTGGCCCTGCAAAGCGCCTTCATTAACATACTATATCTTGTACTGAATGGCAAAGACATTTCTGGCCTTTGCAAACCTGTAAGAGGCTGGGCCAACACGAGTGCCTGAAGTTATTCTCTTAATTTCACGTTTCAGGCACTAGGTCAGCTATTTTGCAAGTTATTAAAATCATCTATTTAACAAGCCCAAGTTACACAATGTACATAAGCCATTGGGCAGGCTTCCCTGGGACAGCTCATCTCCACAGCTGGCCTTGCTGGTCCCTGATAAGAATTACCACAACGTGCTGCAGACAGAAAAGATGAAACCGATGGAAAGGACTGCTCTGAATTCCAAACTTCAGCCAAGCTGGGTTGATAACAGACATGGGGTTGGAAACATGGATGCTCATGGAGGGGCTAAGGCAGAGGTATCGATGATTTATTTATCCCCACCAGCAGACATCAATCCTGTTGTACTTTTTCCTCTCCTAAATGTTGCCAAGCACAATCTCAGTTTATCCTTTTCTGGGCAGTGTCCCTGGGAGAGCAAAGTTATTAGCAAGGCTGAAGGAGCCTCATGCAATTATTTGGAAACTACACCAAAATAATCCCCAAGGACAAGCAGCCGCTTGCAGGTGGCAGCTTTCTAAGTCATTCCAATAAAATCTGGCTCAGTAACTCCCAGCGTAATCAATGCCCACACAAACACAAGACATAAGAACTGAGGAGGATAAGTTATTTTCCACGCTAGAAGAGGATCCTGCAAAACAAACTTGTGGGCTACCGCCAATAGTGGTCTGTGCTGCCAACCTGCCATCCACACCTGGTCACCGTCTGGGACCTCAGCACCCACTCCAGCATCCCTGAGCCGAGTTCCCAAGGCGGGCCGGGGAGATTCCAGGGGGATTTGGGCACAGGCAGCAGGCGCTTGGCCCCCAGGGTGAGACATGGAGGGGATATCAAGGCTTCAAAGCCCATCCCACCCATCCCAGCTCCTCACCCCTGGATCCTGGCGGTTGTTGCTTTCAGGCAGCGCCGTTCATCAAGCTCCATGTCTCTGCAACATGCTGCAGTTATGAGTAATCGGGACTTGATGCCTGATTGTTGGAAGGGGAATAAAATTCAGATCCTGGGATGTGAGAGGGTTGTTTGGAAGGAGGAGGAAAGAGATGCCATCGCCCTGCCCCAGCTAGCAGCATCCCTCTGAGCAAGGGCCAACCCACCTGGAGCACCCCAGGTCTCAGTGCCCCACATACCCTGTGTCCCTCCAGCTCCCTGCCTCTGGCACGGACTTGGCCAAGAGACCAAAGGGCTGTAGGGTGCTGCCTCCTCCCTTGCACATATCTGGCTGCCATCACAACCTGTGCCCAGCACTGTACCCCCCAAAACAGGCCTGCCCAGCCCCCAGGCTAGTACAACCCTGAGTGACCCTGAAACATGAACTGGAGGCTGGATGAACCCTCAGATCCCAAAACCTGAATTTCCAGCTGGATGAACCAAATTGCTCAGCCGAAAATCATGGTGGTAACTCCTACCTTCAATGTGGCTGTGCTGCAAAGCAGCTCCCGCCTGGGAGGGAGCTCCAGGCACCTCCAAAGGCCACCCTTGCTGAAGAGCAGGTCCCTCCTGCCCGTGTGCCAAATGACAGGGGAGATTAAGGAACAGAGAACAGGGGTGATTAAGAAAGGGTAGGTCACACCAGAACAAAATCAGGTGGCAGGGGAAGAGCCAGGCTGGGGTAGCGGCACTGCTTGCCCTGATGGTGAGAAGGAAGGGGCTGGCTCGAGGGCAGGAGGGCGGATGCATGCCACTGGGAATCAGAAAAGGGCCTTGGTTCTGCTGGAGGATGGCATTTGGCAAAGCTGAAGCACAGGCAGACCACGGGGGGATGCGTTGAGCCACCAGCATTTCTGCACTGCCAGCCCCAGCCCCTTGCTGTGGTGATCCTGCCTCCTCCTGCCTCAACTCCAAAGGCTCTGAGGAAGGGGTAAGATTCCCCACAGTCCCAACCCAGCCAGGGGAGGATGCCAATGGCTCCAACACTTTCATTCTTCAGCAGCTAGCTCATCCCACCAGCCCTGGAGCCTGAACCTGCTATCACGCTTGCCTGCAAACAGCGCTGACCCTGAGCAGCACAGGGTCATTGACGGTCATCCAGGTTGGGTTTGAGTCCAATGAAAGGTGAAAAACATGCAGAGAACTACAGCAAAGCGCTTTTGGACCATTTAGTGGTGAAGGAGAAGGGAAACAGGGGCTCTACATGAGAGGCAGATTGAGGTATCCAGGGGACAGAAATGAACCCCTGCAGCCACCCCCAGCAGAGCAGCTCAACCCATACTTGGGAGCTGGAGGAGCTCGTGGTGTCCTCCCAGCAGCTCTCCTCACTGCAGACACCACGGACCCAACCAGGAAGAGGTCCCATGTTTCACTGCCTTCCCTGGCCAGTGTATCTGGATATCACCACTTTGTTGAGACTCCAGCCTGAACCCACCACCTCACCATGCCAGGACATCCTCCTGTAACCAGGTGGGCACCACGTTCCACTAGCTCATCTCACCAGAGGCTGAATGCTCTCTTCTGGTTGCTCATCTACCCTCACATCTTGAACCCAGGAGGGGAGACCCTGGTGTTCTCCTAGGGGCTGATATGCAAATGTAATCCTGGTTCTTTGGATAATGGGCTTCATCTTAACCCAAACTGTATCTGACCCCAAAGAAAGCAATGGGATGGGTTCTCCTGGACAGCAACCCCATTACCACCCTCTTGTTTCAGAGCACATCTCAGCAACTCACCCTGGCCCTGCTGACAGGCTGTATTCATGTGGGCCAGGCCAGGGCATCATTACATTTGGCTTCCTCCTCCTCAGAGTGCACCCTTCCTTGCACAGAGGAGAGGAGACCTGGCACACGTGTGCATTGGACCAAGGAGGAACGATGGACACAAACCCCAGTGCCACAAGGTACACTGGCACAGCCCCAGCATCCACCAGTCCCACAGCACCCAGTGACGCCCCTCCTCCCTTGGTATCTTTCCACTTGGCACACAGATCATAGAATCACAGAATGACAGAACCCCAGAATGGTTTGGGTTGGAAGGCAAATTAAAGCTCATTCAGTTCCAACCCCCTGCCATGGGCAGGGACACCTTCCACTAGACCAGGCTGCTCCAAGCCCCTGTTTCCAACCTGGCCTTGAACACTGCCGGGGAGGGGCCAGCCACAGCTTCTCTGGACAACCTGTGCCAGCACCTCAGCACCCTCACAGGGAAGAACTTCTGCCTCAGAGCTCATCTCAGTCTCCCCTCTGGCAGGTTAAAGCCATTCCCCCTTGGCCTGTCCCTCCAGGCCCTTGTCCAAAGCCCCTCTCCAGCTTTCTTGTAGGCCCATTTAGGAACTGGAAGCTGCTCTAAGATCCATCCTTGGGTTCCTCATCAGCCGATGTACTGAGGAGTGGCTCCATCCCCAAGCTTGCCTTCCTACCATGAGGAAAAGCAACTCTGACAATGAGCATTCACCAACACCCCCAGACACACAAGTCCATTTGCACTCAGACTTTCCTTCCCCTGCAACAACTACTTCCCTTGCCTCCCCCCTCTCAACATCTCCCCAGCCTCCTCCTGCCCTGCTCCCCCCAGCCAAGCTGCTCACCCTCAAACCCCTTGCAGCTCACACCATGCTACAGCAGACCCACACTTCAAAGCATTTCTTTACCAAGAGCTCGTCCAGGAAACTGTTTTCTTGACTCCCCTTGTACTGCTACACGCCTGTAAAAATTAAGTCATGCATACATTCGGATGCACGCACGCACAGACAATTTACTGCAGAGCTTCTCCTTGCAGAAGGACCTCCCCGAGCCGTGCACTTGCTTCTCATCGGAGCTTCTCCTGGATGAGAGATCCTGTCAAAGTGCTGGCAAAACCACTGAAGCTTGTAAACTCTCCCAGCTCAACAACAACATCATCCAGGGCAACACACACACACAGGCGTGGACACCTTCTCTCCGTGTTTCCATTCATCAGATCCTGAATTTGGCAGGTAAAGGTGCAGGGAGGAGCAGCAGACCCCCAGGCTGTGTGTTCATCCATAGCCCAGGACCAACATGTGCTGCACACCCTGGTTTCCACCTTATTTTTTCTTCTCTTTCTTGATTACAGCCTTAAAACTACTACTGAGACTTGAAAGAGCTGGGCTTAAGTGTTCGCAGAATCAGGGCCATGATGTGGAGCTGAACATGCTGCTATTTATAGCGTGGAGCCCTGAGCTTGGCATGTGCAAGGGGTGCAGTGTGGCTGGGTTGCTCCTAGAACCTAGTTTTTTAATGTTTTGCCTCATTTTGGGAAGATGCCCATTGCCTGATCTCCACTGCCTGGTACTCCCAAACATGACTTTTGTTTTAATCCTTGGGCAACCAGTTTATACATGTTTATACTGGTTTATAGGTGATGTTCCGTATTTTGTCATGGAAAACGAAAAGGAAAGGCAAGGGAAAAGGCTGGCAGCTGAGCAGTCGCCTCTCACCCCAAGGGCCTGCAGTGAACGACACTGTCCTCCAGCATCGAGCATGCAGCCCACAGGGTGTCAGCGCCCTGAGAGCAGCTCTGCCACCTCAGGCTGTGGAGGACCATGCCCCTGAGGCATGGAGGGAGATGGCAGCACAAGGATGAGGGTCTCCAGGAGGGTATTTCAGGTGGTGTCCCAGGAACCTGACCCCCAGAAGCACCTTGGCAGGGAGCAGACCCACCACCTCACCTTTGCACCCCTCACACTGCCCCATCAGAGTGGGCTCAGCATGGCTGGTCCCATCCGAAGCCTGGAGAAGATAAGGCTTCGGGGAGACCTTCTAACAGTCTTCTAATACCTCAAGAGGCTACAAGAAACCTGGAGAGGGGCTTTGGACAAGGGCATGTAGGGACAGGCCAAGGGGGAATGGCTTTAACCTGACAGAGGGGAGATTGAGATGAGCTCTGGGGCAGAAGTTCTTCCCTGTGAGGGTGCTGAGGCGCTGGCACAGGTTGCCCAGAGAAGCTGTGGCTGCCCCATCCCTGGCAGTGTTCAAGGCCAGGTTGGAAACAGGGGCTTGGAGCAACCTGCTCTAGTGGAAGGTGTCCTGAGCAGGAGCAAGATACAGCCAACTGAGCCGGTCACCCACCCACTGATGAGCTATTAACAGCCACCTGCAGGAACATGAACCAGGCTGTCTGCAGGGGACCAAGTAAAACCCAGCCCCTGCACTGGCCATCACCCAATCAGAGCTCAAAACACCATTCTTCTGGCCCAGAAAGTGGCTCCCTGAGGTTATATAGCATCTGAGTCAAACTATGTAGATACAAATCCTCACTCCTGGGATTCCAGCTGCCAGCTCTGTACCCTTCAGCCATGGCATGATGCAAACACAACCACAATATGGTCTGAACTGCTCTTAAACCCTGGAGGAAGATAAGAGCTACTTGCAGAACAACATGTCCACCACAAAATAATGGTGCTCCTCAGAGCTGACCTCTTCATCATCCTCCCTGGTGACTAGCAGTGAGCCCATCACACTGAGATGTGAAACCTGTTCGTCCCCAGGGAGCTGATGGATCTGGGCAAGCTGGGGGTCACAGGAGGCTACAAAGCACTCCTCAGGTGCTGCCTTGGCTTTGTCCTGTGCCAACCAGAGGGAAACATGGTTTGGTCAGGAAGGGGAGCAGAGGGAGCACCTGAGGGAAGAGGTTGTATTCATACAGACACTTCACAAAGTAAAACTGCTGCTTAAAGAGCGCAGGTGTGACTTCAGCATCCAGGGTCAACATTTCAGGAGCTGTGCTGATCACCCCTTTCCCCTCCTCCAGCCACTCAAGATCATAGAATCACAGACTGGTTTGGGTTGAAAGGAACCTTAAAGGTCCAGTTCCAACCCCTGCCATGGGCAGGGACACCTTCCACTAGACCAGGTTGCTCCAAGCCCCATCCAACCTGGCCTTGAACACTGCCAGGGATGGGGCAGCCACAGCTTCTCTGGGCACCCTGTGCCAGCACCTCAGCACCCTCCCAGGTAAGAGCTTCTGCCTAAGAGCTCATCTCAATCTCCCCTCAATCAGAGTTAACTCTTTCAGAGATAACTCCTCTAGGCCTAAAATGTCATCTTTAGTCTCAAGCCAAAAGTGGTTCTTTTAAAGACAGAGCTTGAAGCATATCATCCAACCGATTTCGGAGCTGCAAAGCTCCACAAAATGAATATGCTACAGGCATTTGGGAGCAGACCCTAATGTCTGCTCCTTTGACCCTTGTCGTTCTGCAGACCCCGAGGACACTGGCCTCACTCTTCATCCTTACCCTCCTTGCCTGCACCCAAGTGGCTCTGCCCTTCTCACCCAGCACTGCCCTAGGGCACAAAGATGGGTTCAGGAGAATAGGGAGAAGGATGGGGAACACATAGTGTCCCAAGAGCCCATGGGAGAACCACCCTGGGACACTGGAGCCCATGCTGGAACCGCTCAGCACACGCAGGGGTTTTAGCCTGAATTTGCATCCCACTACTTATTTGGAGGTGTGTAAAAAATGTATATATCCCCCTCAAAAAATAATGTTTAAACAGAGAAAAACATATTAAAACATTATCTATGTAGGTTACAGGTGAGGCTTTAAGCAGGAAAAGCCCCTTGAGGCTTGCCAGGTTCTCTAGGAATGGCATCTCCTTGCCATCCTAATGCTGTGGGAAGGAGGCACCCGTTCACTCCAGACCATCCGCTTCTCATCCAGGCAGGCCAGAAGAAAGCAGAAGGGGGATGAGTAGAGGATGGGGGATGGCCAGGCCTGCCCTCGCCTCCTGGGTGTGCAAGAGGCTGCAGCAGCATGAGAAGTATTTACAGGGGCTCCAGCCGGCCAACCACCACTAAATATTTAGGCATCAAACTCCATAAAGGAAGCACAAGACATACTACAGAATAAATTGAGTACATTAGAAAAAGCCAGAGGGGAAAAATAGATTTTTTGGAACATGTTCTCAATCTCATTAATTGGGAAGACAGCCTTGGAGGGGGAAAAGAAATTATTATATTCCTCCCCAAACCATTATCCGCTCTTCAGAGTGTATCATATGAAAACAGTTATATAAAAGAATAAATTATATTTGGAATGGCAAGAACCCCAGAATAAAGCTAGAAACTCTGATGTTCCCATATAAAGATAGGAGACAGTTATCTGTTCCAAATTTTCAAGTTTTCTGCTGCGCCAGTTCGAATTCACGACATACCAGCATGGCCATATAAAGGGGACTCCACCCATGTAATCTTGGAACAAGCAGTAATCCCCCAAAGTATCAATTTAATGTATGGGGATACAAAATGAGACAAGAATGTACTCACAGAGCGAGCAGTGCATTAACGACATGGCAAAAGGCACCAGAACGTGCGCACAGGAGTATCTATTTAAAGTGACATTTGCATCCAAAGACCGGATCTGAAATTAAGATTTCTGCACGCAGATGCCCTAGATTCTGCAAATTAAAAGGCCCTTTCTAGATCCAATGTGAATTTTCTTTTCTTGTTTTATTTTCTCCTATTTGTTCAGAGTCACGTTTCTTGGCCAGCACCAGGGAAGCAGCTCTTCGATGGGGATTGCTAAATGAAGGTTGCTTCTGAGCAGCTTTCCAGCCCCTCTTGCTCAGATCTCCTGAGCAGCAAAGGAGCGGGGATAGTGCAGGGCCAGCTCTGCATGGGTGCAAGGCTGCAGCCACGCAGGGTCCCCTCCCCCTGCAGCACACAGAGATGCCCCAGGCCCAGCCAGGGGTTGTAGGTGCTGGGTGCAGCATTCCCTGCACAGAAGGTCCCAAACTCCCCCTTACCCTGCATTATATCCGAGGTGGACAAAATCCTCCCTTATCACTCATTTTCAATCCCAGACTGGTTTGGCTGGAAGGGGCCTTAGAGCTCATCCAATTCCAAACCCCTCTCACAGGCAGGGACACCTTCCACTAGAGCAGGTTGCTCCAAGTCCTGTCCAAGCTGGCCTTGAACACTGCCAGGGATGGGGCAGCCACAGCTTCTCTGGGCAACCTGTGCCAGTGCCTCAGCACCCTCACAGGGAAGAACTTCTGCCTAAGATCTAATTTTTCCCGTTGTCAGAAACCTGGATGCTGTTGCCCATCACCACCCATCCCTCCTGGGGGGCTGGCGGGATCAGGCACTGCAGCAATGTACTGGCAATACCGCACATGGGGAAGAAGGATGCAATCCCACAGGATCCCTGGTGAACGTGCTGTCATGTTTGAAACTACACAAACAGCTGGTTCCTAAACTAAATGACATCTAAAGATCAGCAGACATCTTTCCAAGTCCCCATTCCAAGCTGGAAATAAGGGCACACCAAGATCCAGGGAGCACCCCAGTATCTCCATGTGCCTCCCACCAGCCCTCTCGGCCCCCACGCCAATGGCACAAGGCAAAGAGATGGGAATGAGGGTTAGAGCTCATCTTCTATCAGATCAACAAGCAGTTTTGAAACCAGCTGAGTACTGAGGCACAGAGCCCCCCTTGCCACCGTTCTGAAGAAATGGCTTATTTTCTCCAGCTCTACCAATCTAACAAAAATCATTAGAAATAATAATAATAACCTTCCAGAAACCACCTCCACTCATACGCTGAGACCATGAGGAGCACCGGCAGCACCATGTCCAGCACCATGCTGGCTCCGGTGCTACAGCAGGCAAGCAGCACCATGAGCAAGCGCCCTGGGAGGCAGCCAGCAGCCAGCAAAGAGACCTGTCCAAGCTTTCAGGATGGCTCCACAGATAAACCAGGTCAGCTAAGTGTTTCCATCCAAGCCAGACAGTGACTAAGAGACGGCATTAATTTGTTACTCAGCCGAAGTTAAAATTTTCAGACCCAGAAGAGCCAAATGGTTGTTCCAAGTGAAAAAAAAAATACTGCGGGATGCATTCCTTTGGCCTGTCCCAGGAATACCCAGGGATTCATGATTTCAGGATGGAGCTGACAGCTCTTTCATATATCACAAAGAATAACAAACTAACCTTTCTGGTTTTCTTTTCACTCCCCGAATGCTATTTACTGGTCGCAGGAAGACGCACGTCATGTTCACACAGCACTCCGGGGAGGTGGAGGCCTGTACGAGCTCCACGTGCTGTTACTGCAGCAGATCAAACGAGCACAGAAAACACAGATTTGTTTTACTGGCATTACTGCTGTCAGCACAGAGAAGAAAAGAGGGTGCACGAGGGACTGTCCACCTTCCACCCCTTTCTGGATTCAACATAAGGGCACGCATGAGCTTTACCCAGGGATGTAAGGCTGAGAAACACAACTAGACAAACCCTTCAGTCCTTGGAAGCCCTTCCAAATTTCTCCAAAATTCAACAAACTGCTCAAGCACCTGAGTCCTGCACTGCCTGCTTTGGACATCACCACACACAGCAGGGATGGAGCAGCACCTCTCCATGCCAGGGTGCAGGGACCAGCACACCCAGGCAATGGGCCAGTGCCTGATGCCTCGCTGTAGAGCGGGTGGGGAATATCACCAGCAGCTTTCACTATCACAGCAACAGCCTTTTTATTTATTTTCTCCTTTTTGGACTTCTAGAAATGGGCCAGACCCAGAGCCAGGCAGTGCTTATGGTAGAAAACCACATAAGGTGCCATGAAATGCCAAGAGGGTGGCACAGTGGATGCAAGGGGAGCATCCCCAGCTCCAGGCTGAGGTCCCCTGGATGCCCCACAGCACTGCTGCCCTCCTGAGGGCAGAAATCCAGAGGATAATTCATCCCATCAACCTGGAAAAACGCTGCACAGCAGAAATCTAAACAAAGGTACTGCCGCAGAGACCGCAACCAGCTTCATCTGAAATACCCGCTTCAGGGAACTATGAGCAAAACACATCTGTGACATGACACAGCCTTGGTAGATCCTTGTGAAAAACACAGACAAAGTAATAGCCGCATCTTGGTTTATAAAAATACAAAGCTTTCTGGCAGTAGGTCAGACCCAGGGCTCTGCGGAGCCACTCAGCTCCAGCATCCCTTTCTACAAACCTTCAAACTAAGCTCTGCTGAGGTGCCATGCTGCAGAGCTAGGAACCAAACTCCCCTCCACCACCCAGCACAAGACCCTGCACACCTCGCCGTGGCCTGGCCCCTTATAAAGCCCACCCAGGTGCCTCTCCTCCATCCCTCGGGACCTGTGGATCAGTTTTAGTTCATAAGAAAACACGTTTAAGAAATCTCTTTGGGGTAGGGGGGTGATGGAAGCGCCCAGAAAGGCCCCAGCCCCAGTAAGGATGTTTGTGGATGCGTGCTGTCACTTGAAGGACAGCATTGGTGATGGGCCTCACACCCCCCTAGACATGGAGACCAAGGAGAAAGGTGATGTGCTGACTCCACTAGTCCCTAGTAAAGCTCCCACCAACTTCAGCCAAGCTGGGCACCCATGCACAGGATGACAAGAACACGAGAAAGCGACTCTTATGTTCATGCAGGGCATCCTCCTGCAGCAGGCGATGCATATTGGAAGGACTGAGCCAAAGTGCAGCAGCTGCTGCAGTGGCCAATGACACATTACATGCTGCTCGCACAGTGCTCACCTCCCCCAGCTGCTGGGTCTCCTGGGGCTGGGCAGGGCTCTGCTGCTCCTCCTCCTGCCACCCACAGCCCTTCCTTGTGGCACCTGCTCCCTGGTCCCCACCCTGCAGCTCCTGCCCATGTCCTCACCTTCACCCCCTCCTGCCGGCTCAGTGGGCTTGGGAAGCCTTAAAAGTAGGGTAACACTGAGCCAAACCAATGTCCCACCAAGCAACCCTGCTCAGAGCGGGGGGCCACAAGGGCTTGGCGCCAGCTGCTGCAATGCCCATTGGAGCAATCCCTCCTCCATCATTTCCCTCCTACAGCACATCCTCCCACTCACAGGGGTCTGGGCATCAGTTGCTTCGTTACAGGCTGTCCACTGAGCCCATCTACCTTTCTGGCCTTCATCACAGCCAGATCCATGACATCTCCATGAACCAACTAAAAAAAATAGCAGCCTTAAATTCACTGCAAGCAAATCTCTTCGTTACCCCCTTAATTCTGATATTAAATCACTCACCATCTCTGTAATGCTCAGAGCTGCACAAGGGCCCCTGCTTCTTCCTTATCCGCCTGTCTTCCTTCTCCTCTTCTTGTCATCCTCCTCCCCTGCCTCCCAGGGCGGCTGGGCTCTCCCTGCCGGGAGGGCAGCCATCTGTCCCAAGATTCCTATCCAGCCACCCGCAGCCTCTCCCAGCAATTACAGGCCTCTGCAGCTGTCCCAGGGTAAGTGGCAATGACAGACCTCGAGGCAACTTCCATGGAAATGTCTGTGTTCAGAAGCAGGTTTATCTGTCCCTGCTTTCTCCTGCCTGGAGAAGAGCATCCCACATGCACCGGCAGCGTGGTGATCCAGAACAACTGGGTGGAGAGCAGTAAAATGACCTCAACCTGCTAGAAAACAAGGGTTTGGGTATTGCCCTGCGACCCTGTGTCATCCCAGCAGCCCTGGTCCCCAGCAAGGGCAGGTCTGTGGAGCCAGGGCAATCACCCCAAAAGCAGGGTGATGGTTAGAAACAGCCCAGGGGTTGTGCAAGCTGTGTTTGCATAAAGCGATCCTTTAACGGTACACCGAAATGGTTACTGGTGGATTTTTCTAACCCACAGGACAATATTTGGCAGGCACACTTGTGCTGTCTGGCTGCAGTGAGATGTGGGTGCTGGGGCTGCAGGAGAAGCTTCATACACCTGAGCTTCAGGGTACAGCAGATCCCAAAGAGGTACAACCTTGGCAGTGTTCAAGGCCAGGTTGGGCGGGGCTTGGAGCAAGCTTCTCTAGTGGAAGGTGTCCCTGGCCGGGGCAGGGGTTGGAGCTGGATGAGCTTTAAGGTCCCTTCCAACCCAAACAAGTCTGGGATTCTATGTATTTGTATGTTTTGTCCAAAAGCACAGGTTCTAGGACTGCTCCCACGGGAAACACAGCCCTTCACCATCCTGGCTGGGGGTCTGGATGTGCAGGCAGCAGGAGGAAGGTAAGCCAGGTCTGCCTGCAGGCTGGCAGCAGTGAAGCGGTTGCAAGGAAAGAAATTAAAGAAATAAATCCTATTTTGTCCATGTTCAGTAAACACTCACTAGAGAGTCATTATTTAAACCTTGCATATGGTCTTCCATGGTGGCACTCTGAGGCTGGGGGGTGACCTGAGCTCCTGCCTGTTTCCTGCCCTCTGGAAGCATCCCAGCACCTTGGGATTGCTGGCAGCAGTAGAGTGGACATGGGTGCCTGCTAGAGAAATGTATTGGGAAAGGCAATATGGGGGCAAAAAGGCCCTTTTTAGAGAGGAGGGGAGAAGAGGAAGTTCAAGAAAAAAGAAACGGAGAAGAAAAAGCTGCTGTGTAAGAGATGCAGGAAGGGAAAAAAATTGGAAGAAAAAAAAAAAGAAGAAAGTTGAAAAGAAATCCCTGGGGAATTGTGGAGGAGAAGAAAGAGAGTAGACACGCCAGGCGAGCCAGAGCGAGAGCCAGAGAGCAGGAAGCGCCTAACTAGGATGGAGACAGAGATACTACAGGATCGCCCTGACGTCATGCCGGAGCTGCAGCGGTTTCCAAAACAACTCCAAACTCCAGCGCCCAGAAAGGGAGCAGGAAGCACAGGAGAAGTGAGGCTCTGCACTCGGAGGGAGCTGGAACAGAAGCTCAAGGAGTCTGCAAAGCTCAGCCTGCTCCCGGCTCTCTTTTGGTTTGCATTGGCGGGCTGGGCTCGGGGGAGCCGGCAGACACAGAGACAGGGGTTATTGTAGAGCCAGGCAGCATCAGAAAGGAAATTCCTGAGGGTGTTTTTCTAATTGACACAGACAATGAAGTTACAGTCCCCCAAAGCCCCTTTCTGCAAGAAGGTAAATGCTGGATGCTCCCAAGAAGCAGAGCCAAGGAGTGAGCAACAACAGAGGCAGCGACCCAGAGGAAATAAAGCTGCAGTAAATGAAACCACACACAGAGTTGTCCCGGTGGCAGCGGCACAGCTCTGCCCCAGTCTGTTCGGATTAGGGGGGTTGCTGGCCAGGGTGGAGGATGTGTGCGGAGACCTGCCAAGGCGCTGGGCAGGCTCAGGGCTGTTTGCAGAGGGTAGAGGACAAAACGAGAGGAATAGAGAGCAAAGCCCCACTCGGTCAGGCTCTGATGCCCCTTGCCCATGATGGAAGCTGCCCAGCGTGTGCTTCCAGTCCATCTCAGTGGCCAAATCCCAGCAGGGCAACAGCAGCCCCCGCTGGGCTGGGCAACCCTCTGTGTGAGGGACTGCTACTCTACAGCCACAGTGACTCCGAACAAGGACATTTCTTGGCTGTGTGGACAACCTGGTGATCTAACAGCTTCTCACCCATGGGAGGGAATCAATTCACTCTCGTTTCAGGCTGGAAGAGTCCAGCACAGACCCAGGGTCTGCACAGGACCCTGACATCAAGGACAAATAGCACAAATTCTATGAAGTTCTTTCGGAATAGACTACTCTGCCAGAAGGGTGTCAGCTAGATAAGAGAAACCCATCTTATGCCTTCACTTGCATCTCCCTTTGCAATGCTGCCCAAGCTCAGGAAGACGCCAAACCCCCAGGCAGGGCTGACACCATTAGTGCTCCCCAGGACCCGTTTGGTTAGGCTTGGCCCAAGCATGTGTGTCAAGGTTCTCACTCACATGACCACGGTCCAACTGAGACTGAGAGCTGGTCCATCTCAATGCCACAGCCATCACCACAGCACCCACAATGTTCCCATCCTTCTGCTGGCCCTGAAGGCAGCCAGGATGCCCAGGATGCTCCTGGCATAATGCAGGTGCCAAGGGATTACTTTCAACATGCATCCTCCAAGACCAGAGCTAACTAGGGCTTCACAAACTGCTGTCCCACCAGCTATCTTACGCTCTAATGCCTGCAACTTTGGGGAAGCTTTGACTTTTCATGTCTCCCCAACCCTGGGTGTGTTTCTAGCAACTCAGTGGGCAACCTGCCACAGGCTGCAGGCAGCTCTGCAGCTCCTTTCCTTGCCTACCTGGCCAAAGCCAAGCCAAAGGTAGCAGCCTGAGTGCTCACCACCTTTGCTCTCACAGCTTTCCCCACTGCAAAGCTGGAGCCCAGCTGCTTTTGTGAGCCCGTCACTGCTGTCAATTGGAAAAGCTGTAATTGGGGCTGTCCTGGTGCTGGGGCTGATCCTGGGGGTCAGGTACCCTCAACAATCCAGGCCTGGATCCTGCCGGGACACACACAGGAGAGCAGTTGCTGCATGCAGCTGACTTGGCCATGAGTCCTGCTTCCAGAATTCACCCCCATGCCCAGGGGAATCCTTGGGAAGGCAGCGAGACTCCTGAGAAAGGACAGAAGATGCAATAGCTGCTGGATTGGCCATGGGTGATTTGGAGCTGGCAGCAACCGGGAGCAGGGTGGCCCCCAGCAGAAGTCCTTACCTGTCAGCTTCCCGTGGCCCCCATCCCTGTTCCTGTGTAAAGCTCATCCCACCCGGGGGCGAGGAGAGCCTGACTCACACACTACAAGGAATTAATAAGTGAGCAGAGGAGCTGGGCTCATCCCATGCACCAGCAGCATGAATCACTGCAGCTCTGAATGTCTCCTGTATTGTTCCAGCACTGAGTCAGTACCGCTGTGCAGGCTAACAAGGGGAGAAATTAAAAGTTATGGCCTATGAAACACAGCAGCACTGAGAAACGAGAAAAGAAGTGCTTCTGTAAGCAAGCTAATAGGACTGCGCAAGGGCCCAGAAAAGAGATGCTCTGTGCTCCAGCTTCCCTCTCCACAGACATGGCCCATAAATCAAAACTCCGTCACAGGCAGGCTCACTGCCTGCAGCAACACGCTTCACAGCATCAGTTTTCTTTCTGTTTCAGAGATGCCACCTCTGTATTTATCAGTTTAAATTTACAACCTTCACTGGATGATGTGGTCTAGTTGTTCTTCCTGCCCTGTGCATCCCGCACACACACAAGCCCATGGCTTCCTGCTGCCCTCAAATTCACAGCCCCGATCTATCGCTTCCTCCGAAAGTACAGAATGGGATTTTGAAGGCTGATGAGGAGAAAAACAGAAACTCCCAGAGCAAGTTCCGTCTCAGGGCAGAGGAACATTCCCCTTCTCAAGGGTCAAACCCTAGAGGAACATTCCCCTTCTCAAGGGTCAAACCCTCCAGCTCACAAGCTTGCTCCATCTCTCCCTGGTAAGAAGAAATCCTTGCCTGCTCTTCCCAAGTGTGCCAGCCCCCATTTCCTACCCCAAAGCAGCTCCAGCCAGGCAGTGCTGCCTCCCCAGTGTGAACAGCAGCTACAGGCTGGGCCTTGCAAAATAAATCATACTTCATCTCAAAATGAAGCAAAAGACTCCTGCACTCAAACTGCTGCAACAGCTTTCTTTATAAGGTGGGAATGAAACATCTCAAGACCTCCCAGGGTCCCTGTTCACCAACACTTTGCAACTGTAAAGTACTCAGCCAATACACAAGACAAGGCTATAAAAACCTAAATGAACAGGAGACCAGAACCTGGCTTCATGGAGCAGAGGGACGAGAAACGGCTCAGAAATCAGGGTCAGCTGCTGGTCTGTCCTTAAGTATGAACTAGAAACATCTGCTGTGCCCTAAGCGAGTCATTGCTGATCATTTCATTCACAAACATCTCATCCTCCTTTGACACCAGCTAATGGATTGGCTTTGAACCTACTGTGTGGCAGCAAGTTCTGCAGGTTGATGTCTCCTGTGTAAAAAAGCATTTCCCCATGGCAGTGCTTCATCTCCTTCCTTGCAGCCCTCTGCAATGTATTTCTGCCTGAGAGAAAGATGAAGAAGTGTTCCAAGGACACTCCTTGACTCACGGCATCACCCCACAACCATGAACCCCCCATGCTGAGACTCCAGTGCAGCTCTTCCAGCCACTGCATCCTGATGGATGGTGACAGTGCCTCTGCTCAGCCCCAAGAGCTGCCAGCAGCCCCCCTCTGTCAACCCATGCCCGCTGACCATGGTGGTGGTGGTGGCTCTGAGCAGGTCCCAACACGAACACGATGTGACGCCTACTTGTCCATCATCCAACCCAGTGTCATCCAATCCTCAGCGACCCTCAAAAAAGCTTATCCCAATGAACCATCAACTCAAAACAAAACAAAAAGCACTCAAAAAATCACCGAGCACCCGGTTACCCCGTCCTCTCCTACAAGGATCTAATTCAGCTCTAATAGGACAGTTATTATTATACAGTAAATGAATGGCAATTGATTAGCAAGAGTGTATTCATTGAAACTGGGTAGTTGAGTAACAAGATACCTGCCCATTACATAGCTGTGAAACCACACTGAATACGCTTCTAATAACCAACTGGTATTTGCTTAACATTCAATATCCATCACTGAGAAAGGTCTTGCTAGATTTAATAAGCCTCTGTTATTTTATGTTTAATTAAATACCATCCATGATTAAAAACATATTTAACTAAGGCCGAAACCAGTAAAAACTGTATCTTATAACACAGCTGCTAAACCTCAAATATCTTCTTAATGATTAATTGGGATTTAGCACGCGATCACTGTCCTACTGAGAGTGAATGGAAAGCGGAAGCTCAACCATTTGGGGAGCAAAGTGCTTTGCTTCTGCAAACAATTCTGCTGGTTAAATCGTTTAGCTAATAAAAATAAAACTGAACAGTGGGAGCCTCAGTTCCTACAAAGCCTGGCTTTGGAAAATTCAGACTAGAACACAGCCGCTTCCACAGCACCAGCTGGGCAGCGCGAGGCAACTTGCAGGGCTGTGCGCTCCTGCACTCAGAGATCTGGGCACCAGGGGCGCATTCCTTCATGCCAGGACATCAGCAGACCTCTCCATGTCAGATCTGCTCCAGCTTCAATGTAGAAGCTCTGGCACAGTGGGCTGGGGGCCTCCTAATGGGACAATTCCAGTTTGGATTATGAATGGTATCCTGTCTGCTTGGGCTGGCCAGCTGGTGAGGTTCAGTGGGTCATCACACCTACCAGCTTCTCCAGCAGAAACCAATGGTGTCTGGAAGAAGCTGGAGGTAGATTTGTCATGTGCCATGGTTTAACCCCAGCCGCAGCTCAGCCCCGTGCAGCTGCTCACTCCCTCCCTGCGGTGGGATGGGGAGAGGATTGGGAACTCGTGGGGTGGATAAAGGCAGTTTAATGGGTAAAGCAAAAGCCACATGCACAAGCAAAGCAGAACAAGGAATTGCCTCACCACTTCTCATTGCAGGCAGGCGATCAGCCATCTCCAGGAGAGCAGGGCTCCATTATGTGTAATGGTGACTTGGGAAGACAAATGCCATCACTCCCAGTGTTCCCCTTTTCCTCCTTCTTCACCCAGCTCTATATGCTGAGCATAATGTCCTATGGCATGGGATATCCCTTGGGTCAGTTGTGATCAGCTGTCCTGGCTGTGTCCCCCTCCCAACTCCTTGTGCACCCTCAGCCTCCTTGCTGGTGGGGGGAGGAGCAGAACAGGCCTTGGCTCTGTGTAAGCACTGCTCAGCAGTAACTAAAGCATCCCTGTGTGATCAGCGCTGGTTGCAGCACAAATCCAAACCGTCACCCCATATCAGCTACGGTGAAGAAAATTAACCCTACCTCAGCCAAACCCAGAACAACATGATGGTCTAAATCCTTGATGTTAAGAAAAAAGAGACATTTTCAGGCTAAGAGACAATGAGCTCCCAAAATCAAGGAGCCTGCAAGTGCAAGTCCTGCAAGAGCAGCAGAGTAAGGACAGATGCTTCAGGCACTGCTCCATGCCCTCCAAGACAGGCACAATGGAAGTCACCCAGTCACCCAGCCCTGCAAACCTACAGCCACGCACCACCCACCACCTTCATCTCTGAGCTCAGGGACAACTGATGGGGGAAAAGGGCCTCCTGGCAAGCTTGAAAATGGAGTAAGGAGAAGTCCAAAGCATGTCAGCACTTGGGAAAAACTCATTCCACCTCAGTGACCTCCAGCAAGAGGGTTTGGATTTATTGGTTTTGTTTTGAAAGCCCCTGAAAGCAAAATCTGACACTAGCAAAGTATTAAATATAGCAGCACATCCCCACACAGATTGCACAAGAAAACAACTTAAAAATAGAAACAGCAAGAATGAATATGAATGCAGAGAAAAATATCAAGAAAGGTAATCCAAGAGGGTCCTTCCCTTCTATTGTTCCCCTCCTAACCTCAGGCACACTGGAGAAATTGGGGTTAGTCAGTGGGCTGAGAAATGAGTCAAGAGCATAGAAGGTGCCCTCGGCACCAGGCAAACCCAGTGACAACCTCATGTTATGAGCTCACCCACTTCACGTGGAGGAACTCTGGAGTCAGACCTTGGTTTGTGGAGCTCTAGTGAAATGCACTGAGGAAGCATCACAGCAGAGCCTCTCACCCCAGTGGGGCAGCTGGATGGGGTTGGAGGTAACCAAAGCTCTTCCCCAAAGTCATGTCCTAAGAATGAATCATCACCCTGCCACGAATGACATACCAAAGGGATAAGAAAACATTCCCAGCATCTTACAAGGCACTGAGCTATGCATGTGTGGGGATTCTAAATATCCACACTGAGCAGGCATCTTTGGAGGAAAACCTCTATGTTACTCAGTGTTTCTGAAAACAAGAGAGCTCCGGAGTCCAAGCACCTCAACCAGGGGGAAGCGGTTCAAAGAAGACCTGGGCAGTTGCCTGTCTGCCTTGTGGGCAGGCTAGTTAGAGGCTGACTCCACAAATACTCCAAGGAGAGGACATGAATGAGAAGGACCTCTTGGGAGGATGCTAGTGGAACAACCATGTCACCAAGAACCTCCCAAACCTGAGCACCAGGAGGGAAGACCAGTTGGTTTTTATTTCCTTCTCCAACCAGTATACGTGTATGTATATATACAAATACACAAACTACCTACCTAGTCTTCACAACATCTCTCCCATGAACTAGCCACACCGCAATGGTAAACACTCCACAGGAAATACCATCTGAGTTGCTTCAAAGCCATGCAGCTGATTAAGTAAATAGCAGAGGTGTCTGTCTGAGGAATATGGTGATGAAGGATGTCTCAATCTCCAAAATCAGCCTTGGAGACCTTGCTGCAATATTGACTACTGCTCCACAATGCCATGGAAGTTGCTCAACACCCGACGTCCTATCTCATTCGGAAGTCAGTGGATGGGAAGAATCAGGAGGAGGCCGCTAGAGGTGCCTCCTTAGTCCACTGGAGGAGAGACACCTGCTCCCTGCACATTCATCTCTACTGGACCATGCTGGACTTTCCTCTTTCCCCTTGTTCTGACAGAAACCTTTGCTCATCTTAAAGCAAGTTAATCTCACTTCTGATTGACTCTTCGTAAGGCTACAAGAGCCCTACAACCTAGCAATTGTATTTTAGTATCTCCAAATGACTCCCATGGGGTTTGGAAGGCCTCAGGAGCTGCACCAGCACAAGCACAAGGATTTGCCTGCTACAGGTCTCTTTTTTGCAACCTTACAACCCCATGGCTCCCATGAAAGATGACTTACAAACACCTTTTCCACCAAAAGCAATATGATCCCATGCACATCTTCAGCTGGGGCTCCAGGACATGTCCTGTTGAGTTCAAGTGTTGCCAGGAAAACACAGCACAGCTGAAAATGGAAAGGGGCTCAGGTGGGCATCATGGACATGTGGGATAGGAAATGGAGATGGGTGAAGCAACCTTCACAGAGAACCCTCTGCAAGTTTACTTCCATAACAGCAAGTACACTCCTTGGCCCGAAGCTGAGGTGAGGCCAGCCAAGTCCTCTATGGAGGAAGACAACTAAAACACACACAGGGCTCATGACAGAGCCAAATCCCACTTCCATTTCTGCTGGAGATTTCTTACGCCACTTGAGAATTAACACCAGGCACAGGTTTGATATCTTCTCTTCCATGTCTGCCATGGAGGCATTGCTTCAGTCAATGCAAGGTGTGGCTATCTCCAGAGACACCATTTTTCTCCTCCATTTTACATACCCATTCACATGAGCGAACCACACTCTGGTGATGCCCATTTCTCTCCATCATTAAATGAAGGCAACTGAAATACCCAGCCCAGACCTTTATGTCTGCACTGCCAGGTCTCTATTTGTACAGACAAGCCCCACCCCTCCTGTTTCCATGCCTCAGTTTCCTCCACTGCAAAGGGAAAACAGGCTGTGAATGCCATCCCAACCCAACCTCAGCAACAGAGTGAGGCTTAATTCATTACAGCCTGCAAACCACTTTGAGATCCTCCGCTGCTGTATGAACCCAGTGCTGGTATTTGTTTAACCCCGCGGCGCAGACGGAGGCAGGCACCCAAAGCCACAGCACCACTGGCTTCTCAGAGCCGGCCCCAGCCCCACTGCGGGCAGCAGATGGATCGGCTGCTGTGAAACAACAACTTCCTTCTTTCTTTATGCTGGAACTGACTGGGGTTTAGACTGGGATTTCAGTTACGTTCTGTGGCCAGCCTTGCTGGAGACAACCACCCGCCTGATGCTCGGGGAGTACAAGATGTCTAAAACCACGCAGTTGGGTTTATTTGGATTCCAATCTTCCCATCATTCAAAACCCTGGGAAAATTAATATATACTGCTGGGATGAAATTTTTGGTTTGGAATTAAGTGTTAGACTGGGGGCAACTGGTTGTCCAGCCAACTTGCCACTGGCTCCCTCCTGTCCTCAGCTTGGCTCTTTTGCACTTTCCCATCCATACAGTCGAGCAGGAGTTTGCAAGATGACATTGAAGTGCGTTGCCTCTGAGATGCTCAGGGGCTTGCAGGCCAAGAGAGGCACAGAGGCACGCACAGAGCCTGTCCTCACCAAAACCTGACACCACACTGGAATGTAGAAAACTGCAAATGATACTTTAATTCCACAGTCACTCAACAGTAGCTCTGGCCATGGGAAATACTGGGAAAGGTGCATGCTTGGGAGCACTTACACGCAGCATGTCCAGCCCCAGCCTAATCCACCAGGATGGAAACCAGGCTATCTTTATCAGAACTTCCAGTCCCATCAGGTCATCCCCACCTGCCTGAGCTTGAATCAGCAGG
>NW_009930564.1:116032-120213 GCF_000696875.1 Nestor notabilis
GGCACCAGCCAGCTCCAGGTTAAAGCAGCTGCCTGCAGCCTCATCCTGCCACACCGTATCAGTAGCCACGGAGCCCTTTCCTCCAACCACAAACCTCATCACTGCCCTCTCCACCTCCAGAACTGTTGTGCTGAATGGTTTTGTGCCTTCTCTCCATATGGAAAATCCCAAAGCACACTCTAGGCACGGTGAGCCCTCCTGGCACTCAGCAGTGGTTGAGCCCCAGCTCCTAGCACTAAGCCCTGCCTCCATCCTGTCTCTCCATCCACCTCCACCTGCCGTGCTACATCTGACACTGCGGGACGATGCATACCCTGTCCCACCATGGGGATGCGCTCAGCCACAGAGCCTACATACCCTACGAACCCTGCAGGACCCACACCCGTGTCTTCTGCGCCCTCCAGGAGCTCATAGATTTAACCTGCTCTGCACCATGAGCCCACCACCAGCAGAGCTGTGGGGTGCCTGCCGTGATGAAGAGTCAGAATAGACCCAACAAAACCAAATGCAAGAAGGTCTGCGTCAGGACCTCAGGAACTGCCATGGCTGGATTTATTACTAGGAGGGAGGATCTGAACTTCAAAAGAGATTGCAGTTAAGATTTAACACCACTTAGTGTTCAGCCAAAAGCATTAGGAGAGGAGGGAGGCTCAGCACATCAGGACGAAGGCTGCTCTCATGTTTCAGGAACTTCCTGATCCAGTTTCAGGTCTTCCTTCCTTCCTCTTGAGCTGTCCCTCTGAAGCTGGTGGGTTTTGAAGATGAAAGAATAATGGAATTTGCTTTTCTGCTGCTGAAAAGGGGCTTTCTGGTCCCCACTGTCATTTTCCAAGAGCTCTCAGTGGCACCCAAGTGGCAGAGGGGGTATTCCCAAGGTGGATGCCACATCCCACATGTGGCCCAGGAGATGGTCCTTGGACCCTGCCTGTGCTCCTGCCTGCTCACCCACAATGGGTCAGCAGCAGATAAGGTCTTGTTCCCCTCTAGCAATCTGTTGCACAGTGAAAGAGCTGTCCACAGTGTGTCACTCAACATGTCACACCACAGAGAGCCAAGAAGGGGTATGAGACAGCCTGCACTGGCAACACGAGATCCCCCTCCACACTGCAGCCTACCTGGGTGGACACTTGCTATGCCCGTAAATCAGAAGGATTCGGTGCTTCTCCTGCACTGGGTGGCACAGCAACTGTGGCCTTATAACTTCACCTACCCCAGAGATGTGCCATAGATGACCTGCACTGAATTTAGGTTAACGTGATTGGAAAAGCCTATTGCATTTCCTATAAAACCCTCCTGTCCCTCTCTGGCACCGGAACAGCCCCTCAGCTAAAGTCTTCACACCATGACCACACAAGGCTCCCAACCAAGGAAAACTGCTGTTCCCCTGCCCTGGTCCCCATCATCTTTGCATTTAGCACAGGCTCTAGAACAAAGGTTTCTTCTTGTGTCTGTGCCAAAATACTGGTTCTTCAACAGAGGAGACACAGCGAGACACCTGAGGCTCTACAGGAGCTTTCATTGATCCTGCATAGAGCTGGTCTCCAAGAATTTGGTTTGGTAAGGTCCCCTCCGTCACGGGGTATAACATATAAAGGTGAAGTCCCTATCCCTTGCGATACCAGCACCCATATCTCCAAGGGTTCAGACTAGCAAGCTCTGGCTACTTAGTATCAGCTGCCCACAAGCCACCCATGAGCTTGATCCAGGCACCACTGGCTCCTTCAGGAGGTTCAGATCCCACTTGCGTCCATCAGAGGAGAACATCTCCCTCCTGCCTGTGCACTCTCCCCATAGCTCCTGTTACCCTGGTAAGTTTTGCCTACAAGCAAATCCATCAAAACCAAGAGTCAAATGAAGCCCTGACCATTTTAGCGGGTGGGTCTCAGCAGAGAGTGGGGAGAGCACTGGTGTCCCAGTGCCACCTGTACTGGTTTCTGCTCCCAGAGAGCCCCATTTGCTACCTGGAGCTTCCTCCCTGCCTGTGGGCTGCTGCTTCTTGGCACAAATTCCTCTTCAAGGGAGAAGTTGGGCTTTACTTTGCGCTCTGTATCAGAAGGGTGAGAAGAGAGAAACCCCTTCTGCCGCCCAGCCGGAACGTCATGCCGTGTGCTGGAAGAGGGTAACCCGAGCTGTGGTTTTCCCGACATTCCATGTGGCTCCAGCTCCCCAGCCAAAACAAAACCAACATTTTCCTTCTTTTTTTCATTCCCTCCTCTCCTCAAGGCCAAACAGGAGGAGGGGGGTCCCCCACAGTTCTTAGCCAAAGTCATGCTGGCTGGAAAACAGCTCATCCCAGCTGGTTCCCAAACCATTCCCAGCACCCTGCTCCCCACAGCAGCACCCAGGGTGTATAGGGCAACCCCGTGGGGTGATGCCGTAGGGTCAGGGCACACAGGGAGCATGTAAGAACAGGCTGGCTGCTCCTGGCTCACAGAGATAGGTGCCTGGAGAAGTGCTGTTGATTTACACTGGCGGGAGCTGGGTCCTCTGTCTTTAAGGGGCTTTAGAAACCTCCCTGAGACCCGCAAGTGAGAGGAAAATCGATGCCACTCCAGCAACAGCATTGGTCTTATTCATGTTCCCAGCAGACAAATTGGGAGCAGTTGAGGCTTTCCAAAGAACATGGAAAATGAACTGGAAGGTGTCCCCAGCATGGTATTCATGAGCCCATGTGGCCCAGGAAGACAGAAGGAAATCGTGCCCTGAGTCTGCAGGGCGAGTCTCACTTGCATCCCCATCCACCACTTTTCAGCATCCTCCCAACATCTGTACCTAGGCTCCTGCTAGTGATATCATCCTACAGCAGACAGGCAGCCTCCCAGATGGGGAGCACAGCTTCTCTGCTCTCAACAAACACCTGAACCCACCATCCCATGTCATCCCCCTGTTCTATGGGGCACACTGAAATGCAGTAAGTCAAAGCAGGCTCACTCTCCAAAACACTATGTCATGGAGATATGCTGAGCCCTGTCCCCGGGCAGAGGGAGGTGGTAGCAAGGAGCCCCAGCCAGCAGGCATGGACAGGGTTGACCTGATGCCCGCCCAGCTCCGACTCCTTAACAGCCGCTCCAGCACAGAGGCCAAGCTTCACAAACCTCGACCAACCAACAGCTGACCTGGGAAGATGTGAGGTTTGCTAAAGCAGAGATCAAAACCCATCAGCCTGTTTCCTAAGCCACTGTTACAGCTTGAGCAGGGCAAAGGGGATGGTGCTGAGCTGAGTTCTCCCATGCTGACCAAGCACTCAGCAATGCGGTCAATGGGCATGTCGGTCCCATTGTGCTGAGGGGCTCTGGGGATGGCAGGAGGAGAAGGGCCAGCCTGGGGCCTTAACATGGTGATCCCAGTACTGCAGGTCTCTGGTGAGTCCAGGCCCGTGGACAGCACTATGAAACTGGACCTTCATCACCCCAAGGAAGCCCTGGCACTGCTGCTCTTCAGGTAAGAATGAGAGGGGTGCTGAGCACTGCTCAGTGCAGAGCCACCCTCCAGCCTAGGTATCTGCTGCACACCTGAAAGCTGAAATTCTCTACCTGATACAGCAGAGCATAGATTTAATGATTAGAATGGCTTTTCCCTCATATTAGCTCTTCCTAATTCACAAAACAATTGCTGCTTGCTGTCATCGGCCAGAGAGCTGGCTCCAGAGCAGGGAAGTCTCTACGATGGGGAAAAAATTCCATTCAACACCAAGGAACTGCAAAGAGGGAACCGCTGTCCTGGTGGGCAGGAGATGTCAACAAGGACAGGGCAGGAGCCTGTGCCAGCCTGAGGTGGGAAGTGGTCCCAGTGAGGAGATACAGAGGAGAGGCAGAGGCACTTCCCTGGTGGGGAACAGCCATTCTGGAAGTGCTAAAAGCTGCTCCTTAGGACAGCTAAGAAGAAGACAGAGGAAAGACAGAAGAAAAATCAGAGTTGCGCCAAACTTCAACAGCAAACGATGACTTGTCATTGAATGCGAGTGTACTGAAAAACTCCCAGCTAATTCAACCGGTTTGTGATAAAACCACACACTACCCTACACTCACCAGCCAGCCCTAGAGCAGATGAGGAGGCACAATATTGCTGGCATTCCCACCCCTAAGGCTGGGGTGCAGGGAGCAATCGTAGGCTGAGGGACCCCCCATGGCTGGGTTTTACCATCCCAGCACTGGCCATAGGACCACCACTCTCCCCCAAAG